>NW_027469635.1:0-86199 GCF_051020765.1 Lasioglossum baleicum
GGCCGGAGGACGACAAATCGTACTACAGCGCGCACGGGAGTGAGGACGACGGGACTGTAATAAAACAGGACCCTGAGTCCCACCCCCCTGGTCCAACTATGCTGCAGGTACCGACGGGATGGAAACCATCCCCGACAGTACCGCGTCCAGCCGCAGTAACGACTTCAGTCCCTCCGGCCGACTCTGAGGGTAACAAGACGGCGTACGAGGTCATGCGGAAATGGGACCTTTCGTTTGAAGGGAAACCCGGGGAAGACCCGGAGGAATTTTTCAAGAGGCTCTCCGTTATGCGAAGAGCCTGTACCGTTCGCGATGACGACCTCCTACGCTGTCTTCCGATTTGTTTCACCGGTACCGCGGCGAAATGGTTTGACACCTGCCCTCCGATGTCCACCTGGGAGGAATTCGAGTACGAGTGGCACCAGAATTTCCGCGATCCCGACTACCAACAGCTGCTCGAGCACGACATTCTCGTTCGAAGGCAAGGACCCGAAGAACCGCTTCGCGATTTCCTCGCGAATATGCGTAGTATGTTCGCGCGATTGAAGCGACCGTGGTCGGAGCAAATGAAAATCGACCGCATTTTCTGGGGCGCGAGGGCAGAGTGCCGAGTCGGTATAGAAAAACGGACGGTTACGTCAGTAGCGGAGCTCGCGACATTAATGCGCGAGGCGGAACGATTCGCGATGCCGCAAAGCGTCGATAAATATCTCGTGCACACGATTGCGAATAAAGAATTCGCGTACGACCCGAAGAAATACGCGAAGGTGGCGGACGCGGAGCCGGAAAAGCCGAAGGAGTACGAAAGGGTGAACGCGGTAGTCGACGCGTCAGGAGGGGAACCGCGGTATCGTGCGGGCCCCTCTCGTCCGCGCGAACCCCCGATCGCCGAGCAACCGCGTCATAACCGACCGCCGTTCAACCGCTCGCGAGACGAGCCGCGCCGAACGCACCCGACCGCGACCGAGACCAGCCGAACTGTCACTTCGCCGGTCAGACAGCCGGCGGCTGACAGCACGTGCTGGAATTGTCACCGGCCAGGGCATAGATCGCGCCAATGTCCAGAGCCGCAAACTCGACATTGTTATCGTTGCGGGGAACCCGGGGTAACCGCGAGAGACTGCCGTCGTTGCCCTCCGCGGGCGGAAAACTACTACCGAAGCCGCTCGTAAGGGCCCGAACGGCCTCGTACCCAGTCATTTCGGCCCGCGTAGCGAATACAGAGTTCGGATCAGCAACCGTATCGAAACCTCCGCTACTTGTCGTAGGCGCGCGCATTGCTTTCCACCGGGTGCTCGCACTGATCGACTCGGGCTCGTCGCTCTCGTTCGTGAGCCGCGAAACCATTGTGGTCGTGGGGGAGGCCGCCACGATAACGACGGCCGAAAACGAGTGTTATTTTCTTCTGGCCACGGGAGCCGTCGATCGCGCCGTAGATCAAGCTCGATTTTCGCTACGAATCAGAGACCAAACGAGGGAAATTTTCGCTTACGTCCTCGATAATTTAGTAAATCCGGTTTTGCTGGGAGTCGACGCGATCGCTCAGTTCGGTATCGTTGTCGAATATCATCGGGAGAAATGGCACTTTGCATCGCGGCCGCAGGTAGAATTTTCATTCGGTTGTATCTCGGAAAAGCCGCTCTGCTGCGGCCTACGGCGAATTTCCGAATCGCAGAAGGAGCGGTTGCGCGTATTTCTCGAGCGAGAAATGAAAGGCTTCGACCGGGTGCCTGGCGTGACGACTCTGACCGCTCACCGAATCGATGTCGGTGATAATAGGCCGATCAAACAACGTTACTATCCGGTCTCGCCGATCGTCCAGCAAGCGATCTACCGAGAAGTGGATTCGCTGCTGGAAAACGGAATAATCGAGCCGTCGGAAAGTGAGTGGTCGAGTCCGATCGTTATGGTAAAGAAAGCGAACGGCAAATATCGGTTTTGTTTAGACTTCCGGAAAGTGAACGAAGTTTCTAAGAAAGACGCGTACCCGCTGCCTATCATGTCGAGCATTCTAGATAAATTACGAGCCGCGAAATACATTTCGACCCTCGATCTCTCGCAAGCGTACTTCCAGATTCCGCTCGAAGAATCGAGCAAGGAGATAACAGCATTTACCGTTCCGGGGAAAGGGTTATTCCAATTTAAGAGAATGCCGTATGGGCTCACGGGAGCCCCGGCAACTTTCCAACGTCTCGTAGACAGGTTGATCGGGCCCGAAATGGAGCCTTACGTGTTCGTGTATTTAGATGACGTCATCATCGCGACACCCACGTTCGAAGGCCATCTCGAGTGGCTCCAACGGGTTCTAGATCGCATAAAATCGGCGGGATTACTCGTAAACCCGGATAAATGCGAATTCTGTAAGGAGGAAGTTCGGTACCTCGGATTTGTGGTCAGCCAGGAAGGGTTAAAGGTCGATTCCGATAAAGTCGCACCGGTAATATCGTTTCCGGTCCCGCGGAATGTAAAACAACTGCGGCGATTTCTGGGGATGGCCTCGTGGTATCGCAGGTTCATTCCGGATTTCGCCACAGTCGCGGATCCGCTGAACATCCTTTTGCGGAAGGACGCGAAGTGGAAGTGGGAGCGTGAACAGCAATCCGCTTTCGAAAAATTACGAACGTTAGTCGCGACCGCCCCAACCCTGGCCTGCCCACATTTCGAGGTGCCCTTCACCTTACAGACTGACGCGAGCATGGTAGGACTGGGAGCCGTGCTTGTACAAGAGATCGAGGGAACCGAAAGAGTTATCGCGTTCGCGAGTCGATCGCTTAGCGCGGCTGAACGAAAATATTCCGCGACCGAACTAGAATGCCTCGCGATAGTGTGGGCCGTAGAGAAATACAGAGCGTATCTCGAAGGATACCACTTTACGATCGTGACCGACCACAATAGTTTACGGTGGTTAAGAAAATTGTCGAACCCCTCCGGTCGGCTCGCGCGGTGGGCGCTCCAATTATTAGAGTACGATTTCGAGATTAAGTATCGAAAAGGAGCGCTCAATCGCGTACCGGACGCGTTATCACGCATGTACGAGGGAGTCGAACCGGGGGAAGGGGGGGTCGAATTAGTGACCGCGGCCGTGACGAAACTCGAGTGGTTCGATCAGAAATTCCGAGAAGTAGAAAGCGGCCCAGAGCGCCACCCCGACTGGTCCATTCGCGAGGGGCAACTTTTCCATCGTCGTACCGACCCGTTAATCTCCGAAATTCTCGGCGGTGATTTAGACGAGTGGAAACTCGTCGTACCGGCCGAGAAAAGAACTGAAATTTTGAGGGAAAGCCACGACGAGGTGCAAGCGGGTCATTTGGGGGTTGAGAAAACCTACCATCGAATAGCGACCCGGTACTATTGGCCGGGAATGTTTCGCACGGTCGTAGAATACGTGCGACGCTGCCCCACGTGTCAGTTAACGAAGGTTGAGCAATCACTCCCTTCTGGGCTCATGGGAAGGCGTCGTATAGGCGCGCCGTGGATGGTTATCGCAACCGATATTATGGGCCCGCTTCCCCCGAGTCGTGCAGGGTTTTCGTACCTGCTCGTAATTCAAGACCTTTTTACGAAATGGGTCGAGTGTTGCCCCCTGCGGAAGGCCACCGGGGCCAAGATTTCGGACGCGCTGGAAGACCTTGTCTTCTCACGTTGGGGGACGCCCGAGGTATTGCTCACAGATAACGGTACCGAATTCGTGAATAAAGCGATTCACGAACTCGCACGAACTTACGGGATCGCGATCACGACGACACCCCCGTATCACCCCCAGGCGAATCCTGTCGAGAGGGTGAACCGGATACTAAAAACGATGATAGTATCCTACATCGAAAAAGACCACCGTACGTGGGACGCGCACTTAGCGAAATTTCGATTCGCGTATAACACCGCGTACCACTCAGTGCTGCAAGCTTCGCCCGCGTTCTTGAATTTCGGACGCGAACCGAAACCAGCGTCATGCATTCGCGAGAGCGAGGAATCGCCGGTTGACCTGGAGGTAGCGCCTATCGAGGGATGGTCAGAGCGTATGTCGCACCTGGCCACATTACGCCACTGGGTCACCGAAAACTTAGAGCGAGCGTACGAGACGCAGGCGAAAAATTACAACCTGCACCGAAAAGACATCCGTTTCGTGGAGGGAGACCTCGTCCTTCGTCGACAGCGCGTCCTCTCGTCCGCCGCGCAGAACATCGCGGCCAAATTGTGCCCAAAGTTCAGCGGCCCTTTCCGAGTCGCGAAAGTATTATCGTCGGTCGTCTATCGACTAAGTACCCCCGAAGGGAAGGACGCCGGAAAGTCGCACGTGTCCGACCTGAAGCCGTACACTCCACCGCTCGAGGGCGAACAAAACGATAACACCCCAGTACCCTCCTTAATTACAGATGGAGGATATAGAGGAACCCCAGCAAATACGGCGCAGCCGGGTCGCGGTGCGGCAACAGATAGAGGGGCTCAAGGAGGAACTAGGGTACCTCCAACACCTAGTGAATCTCCTGTCACCAGGGGTCGCCCACGAGGAGGCCCTCGAAACGTTATCGCTGGTGGAATGGAGGTGGAATGGGGTGAAGGAGCGCACCAAACAACTGTGCACACTCGTCCACACACCACCGGAACTCCTGACGGAAGAGGAATCGGAGGAAGCGTCGACCTCAGGCGACGCAGAGACCGTGGTCCAGCAACCGACCGGAGGGCGAGTATCGGCTCGCGAGGAAGCAGAGCCGCCGGTCACGCCGCGGGAAGGAGCCATACCCGAGCAGGCTACGGCCGAGGCCACTCCGCCGCGCAAGGAGGAGGTAGCCCGGCCGCCGAAGAGAGGGACCGAGGCAACAACGGAGGAGGAGAAGAAGGAGACGCCGCAACGGAAGCAGAAGGCAGCCGCATTCCAGCCCGCGTCAGATAAAGCCTCAGCAGCGGCGAAAACATCGGGGCCAGTCGACAAGAGCCGACAACAAAGAACGGCGAGTTGGGGCCAATATGAGAAATGGATGGCCAAGGAACGATTCCAGTTGAAAGATCCAGACGCGTGCTGGAATTGCGGGAAATACGGCCATGACCGCAACAAATGCCCGCAAAATATAAAGACGCACTGCTTCCGGTGCGGCCGATCGGGGTGCTCGGTGAGGACGTGCCCGATATGCGGCTCCTCATGGCGCAAAGCGCAACTGAAGCAAGACGGGAACACCGGGGCTTCACACCAACGCCCTTCGCGAGGGGCTTGAAGGCCCACCTCTAATAGGCCCGAGAAGAACCGGCCCTTTCGGCGGGTGGCAGAGATCTGGTTTTTTTTTGGGGTGTGCGAGCAGTAAATGTGTCGTTGCTTTGTTTTTTTTTTCTCTCTGTTAACCCCTCTCGCACACGCCACCGCCGATACGAAACAGGCAGTTTTTTTTATGTAAAAGAGTTGTAGCAGTTCTCGGGAGCTAATAAAAAGTTACTTTCGTTTCTCCCCGACAAGGGATAATTAGCGTGAGAAATTTATTTCGAAACCCCGATCCCTCCCAAAGGTCAACCGACGCCCATAGCTCGTCCGAAGTTCCGGTGCTGCCACCGAGGATCGTCGTTCGTTTGTTTTGTCTGTGTTTGTTATAGGGTATTCGTAAGGCGTGGTTGTCGCTTCGTGGTGAAGGCTCCGATTGTAAAGGACATCTCTTAGGGAGGAACGCTCTCTCACCTGTCGAGCCGCGGATCACGGGGGCGACGAAACCGTGTCGGTCCGGTCCATTTTAAGGGGGGGGGAGTTGTGACGTTGCAACGTTTGCGACGTCCCTTCTCCGTTTGTTTCGTGCATATTTTCGAGAGCGATAAAGGACCGGACCGCCCTCTAACGGGACACGTACCGAGACAGGATTCGAGAGCGCTCCTCTAAGAGATTCCGATATTATCGAGGACCTCCTAATGACATCTGTCGCGCGTGCCGAGAACGGCAAGTTTCAGGGCCGTATATGGAACGCGCAGAAGGAACCACCGATCGTCCGAATTGTCACGTCCGAATTGTCACGGGAAATGAACAATCGCCCCAAGGCCAGGAAGCTCCCGACGGAAAAGCGAATGGCCGTTTCGAGAAATTAGAGCTTGGTGCGAGGACACTCGGCAAGCAAACCGGAGGCGCCGCCAGGACAGCAGCTTGCGAACATCTCGTCCGATACGGACTGACGGAACACCCTGACGTCGTCTCGCCCCATCAAGGGAGAGCTGCCCCGGGGTCGGTGCCCTCGTAGCCAAGAAGAGGAAGCCCCTCCGCTGGTCAAGTCGAGCGATAGGCTCCTTGACCAATTTCGTGATTGCCCGGGGCCCTAGGGCGCGAAGAGGGAACGCTCCTGTGCCGCCGAGTCACGCCGTGGAAACACGCCATAAGCAATTCGGGAAAACGGTCGAGTGGGGGGGAGCCGAGTTCGATCCGCTAGGCGGCCGAAAATCGATGGATCACTGTCGCGCTGGCTATCACGACGTTGAGACGTGTTTCCCTTCATTGTAATCGCGCCGCGAAATCGGAAGTTGCGAACCGAGTGTCCCGTTGAGAGGATTACGTGGCGTCGGCAAAGTTTCAACGAGCCCAGCTCTATCGGGAGCCGTTTATCCTCCGGAAAACGGAACAATAACGCCACGAGAAGCGGTAAGTCGCACTTGTGATCCATTCGGTATTTTCGTTGCGCGCCGGCTCGACCTTCGTCGTGCGAGGACGAACGCTTCCCGTTCGGTCCTCGATAATTCGCTCGCATTCCTCTCGGAATGCTTTGAGATTGTTCGGGAATATTTCGGGAGAGTTTTCCTCTGTAAATTGCGTGCGGAAGAGTGTCTTCCGAGGAGTCGCGTTCGTGAAAGTAATTCAATTCGGTATCTTCGCGTTTCTCGAATCCTGTGTCTCCTGTCGAAACGCGTATTCTGTCCGTCGGCGTTCGATCGCGTGATCGATAACGTACGCGTCGGGGCGATTCACGTGCGGAAGTCATCGCGGCAGTCTCGCAGTTCGCCGGTCATCTGCGCCTCGCGTTTCCGAAGTTCGTTGCGAACGAAACGACGATAATTGTCAGCAGTATCGTTGCGAGCGAAATCGGTAGGACAACCGCGCAGCGAACGGCCATCTTTTCGCTATCTTGTATGAAGAGCGCGGGCTCTCGGGTCGCGGCCACGTGGCCGCTGATTTTGTAAACCAACGACTGCTACAATAAATAGCTCGAGACCATATCGTAGTCGAATTATTCGATTCCCTGTGAGATCCGTCCTGCCGAGAGGGCTGTCCTAGTCACCCCGTGTTCGAACCATCTGGCCTAGTCGCGACGTCATTTTCGATCCGCGTATCTCGAAGATTCGGCTCTCGACCTCGGCGTCTCCGAGCTTAACACATAACGCATAACACATAACGCATAACGCATAACGCATAACGCATAACGCATAACGCATAACGCATAACGCATAACGCATAACGCATAACGCATAACGCATAACGCATAACGCATAACGCATAACGCATAACGCATAACGCATAACGCATAACGCATAACGCATAACGCATAACGCATAACGCATAACGCATAACGCATAACGCATAACGCATAACGCATAACGCATAACGCATAACGCATAACGCATAACGCATAACGCATAACGCATAACGCATAACGCATAACGCATAACGCATAACGCGTAACGCGTAACGCGTAACGCGTAACGCGTAACGCGTAACGCGTAACGCATAACGCATAACGCATAACGCATAACGCATAACGCATAACGCATAACGCATAACGCATAACGCATAACGCATAACGCATAACGCATAACGCATAACGCATAACGCATAACGCATAACGCATAACGCATAACGCATAACGCATAACGCATAACGCATGACGCATGACGCATGACGCATGACGCATGACGCATGACGCATGACGCATGACGCATGACGCAGAACGCATAACGCATAACGCATAACGCATAACGCATAACGCATAACGCATAACGCATAACGCATAACGCATAACGCATAACGCATAACGCATAACGCATAACGCATAACGCATAACGCATAACGCATAACGCATAACGCATAACGCATAACGCATAACGCATAACGCATAACGCATAACGCATAACGCATAACGCATAACGCATATCGCATAACGCATAACGTTCAATGAAAAAGTCTGTCACGTTAACCTTTTTCCGGCGAGCTGTTAGACCCGCGGAAGCCGGTTACCTTCGGGCCTTGCAGGCGCTGAGACCAGGCCGCGGGCAAGCCGAGTGCACGCGGTCCGCCCGAGACAATACGAGACTCGAAGATTCGGCGATTTCCTCACGAAAGCTAAAGGTTCGGGCGCCAGGCACCGCTAGGATGCCACACGAAACGCAAAACTCTGCTCGAGCTCGGAGACGCCGAGGTCGAGAGCCGAATCTTCGAGATACGCGGATCGAAAATGACGTCGCGACTAGGCCAGATGGTTCGAACACGGGGTGACTAGGACAGCCCTCTCGGCAGGACGGATCTCACAGGGAATCGAATAATTCGACTACGATATGGTCTCGAGCTATTTATTGTCGCAGTCGTTGAGTTACAAAACCAGCGGCCACGTGGCCGCGACCCGAGAGCCCGCGCTCTTCATACAAGATAGCGAAAAGATGGCCGTTCGCTGCGCGGTTGTCCTACCGATTTCGCTCGCAACGATACCGCTGACAATTATCGTCGTTTCGTTCGCAACGAACTTCGGAAACGCGAGGCGCAGATGACCGGCGAACTGCGAGACTGCCGCGATGACTTCCGCACGTGAATCGCCCCGACGCGTACGTTATCGATCACGCGATCGAACGCCGACGGACAGAATACGCGTTTCGACAGGAGACACAGGATTCGAGAAACGCGAAGATACCGAATTGAATTACTTTCACGAACGCGACTCCTCGGAAGACACTCTTCCGCACGCAATTTACAGAGGAAAACTCTCCCGAAATATTCCCGAACAATCTCAAAGCATTCCGAGAGGAATGCGAGCGAATTATCGAGGACCGAACGGGAAGCGTTCGTCCTCGCACGACGAAGGTCGAGCCGGCGCGCAACGAAAATACCGAATGGATCACAAGTGCGACTTACCGCTTCTCGTGGCGTTATTGTTCCGTTTTCCGGAGGATAAACGGCTCCCGATAGAGCTGGGCTCGTTGAAACTTTGCCGACGCCACGTAATCCTCTCAACGGGACACTCGGTTCGCAACTTCCGATTTCGCGGCGCGATTACAATGAAGGGAAACACGTCTCAACGTCGTGATAGCCAGCGCGACAGTGATCCATCGATTTTCGGCCGCCTAGCGGATCGAACTCGGCTCCCCCCCACTCGACCGTTTTCCCGAATTGCTTATGGCGTGTTTCCACGGCGTGACTCGGCGGCACAGGAGCGTTCCCTCTTCGCGCCCTAGGGCCCCGGGCAATCACGAAATTGGTCAAGGAGCCTATCGCTCGACTTGACCAGCGGAGGGGCTTCCTCTTCTTGGCTACGAGGGCACCGACCCCGGGGCAGCTCTCCCTTGATGGGGCGAGACGGCGTCAGGGTGTTCCGTTGGTCCGTATCGGACGAGATGTTCGCAAGCTGCTGTCCTGGCGGCGCCTCCGGTTTGCTTGCCGAGTGTCCTCGCACCAAGCTCTCATTTCTCGAAACGGCCATTCGCTTTTCCGTCGGGAGCTTCCTGGCCTTGGGGCGATTGTTCATTTCCCGTGACAATTCGGACGATCGGTGGTTCCTTCTGCGCGTTCCATATACGGCCCTGAAACTTGCCGTTCTCGGCACGCGCGACAGATGTCATTAGGAGGTCCTCGATAATATCGGAATCTCTTAGAGGAGCGCTCTCGAATCCTGTCTCGGTACGTGTCCCGTTAGAGGGCGGTCCGGTCCTTTATCGCTCTCAAATATGCGCGGAATTAACGGAGAAGGGACGTCGCAAAGGTTGCAACGTCACAACTCCCCCCCCCTTAAAATGGACCGGACCGACACGGTTTCGTCGCCCCCGTGATCCGCGGCTCGACAGGTGAGAGAGCGTTCCTCCCTAAGAGATGTCCTTTACAAAACGGAGCCTTCACCACGAAGTGACAAACACGCCCTACAAATACCCAACTCCTGCAATCGAAAAATCAAATTGTTCAGACCCGGTCTGGGTTTCGGACGAGAGGCGCGAGCGTCAGTTGACCTTTTCAGTTCTCGCAAACGGGACTCGAATGCTCGTGTATTCCGGTCACGAGGGTGTACTCGTCAAGGGTCTACGATAGACCCTGAGCGTCACTGCCCTCGTCGGGGGTCGCTTGGCGGATCTTCTCGCGGCGATAGCGAGTCGGCTGGTCAGCCGTCCTCTCCTGCGGCGGAAGCGGGGTTAGGCGGTCGACGGGCAGCTCCGCTGGTTCCTACCCTGTCTCCCCCCTTGGTGGTAGCGGGGTTTAGCAATCGGTCGTCACCTTCTGCGGCGGTATCGGTGACAGTTACCTTCGACGTCCTTCCCCTCCGGGGCACTCGACTGGTATCCGATCGACGACACTTTTCCCGCCGCGGTTTTTCGTGCGGCGGATTTACTACGCTTTGCCGCCTAAGAACGAAATCCCCCTCTAATAAGCGTGTCTCCTTCTGACGGAGGTCGTACCGTTTCGTTTTTCACCCCCCGAGAGGTGTTACCGTAAGGTCAACTGGCGGGTCTCGATTCGCATAGCGGTCCCGTGCCGGGCTCGGTTCTCGTCCGAAGTTCAAAACGCGAGCGAAGCTTGCAGTATTGTATGGTACGCGGTATTGTATGCGCAACGAAATGCGCCGTAACACCGGATTGACCAAGTGGCCGAAAACGCACGCCATTTCCGCATGCCCTCGTACGCCGATGTTGGTCCGAAATAATAGTCCGGAGGAGGATCGTTTTCCGTCGTTACCGTATCTGGTCTTCTTAATTTCGGGGGTGTTAGTCCCGTCGGTACTTGCAAGGTCTCTACGTTTGGATCGGTAGGAGGGGTCAGGGTCGGTTGTTAGGCCGGACCCATCGTCCTCCACCCCCGGGTCCGTTTCGTAGGCGCTGTTATTCGACCCGTCCTCCTCCGACTGCGTCGACTTATCAATTTCTGCGACACCCGTTATGTCGGCCTGAATTTCGAATTTGTTTTCGCTAACGAGACGTTACTACGAGACTTCTCGACCCCAAGGTCTCTCGACCGCGCGGTGTTTACGCCGGGCGTCCGAGCGCTACCTTCCCCCCAATGTTTCGCTACTGTACGAAAACTGTTACTGGAAAGGCCAAACCGTCGTTGTCAACCGTAAATATTTTACCTACGCGGTATTTATCGTTCGCGACTTTGATTCGTACCATACAATACAGAAGTCGCGGAATGCCAACAATACGGCTACCATTTCGGAGAGCGATCGCGCTTCCGTTCGAACACAAACGGAATTACCTCCGAAAAAAAAAATTTCCAAAATCAATCTGACCTTCCGATGAGGAACAGGGTAACGATTACTCGGTTGAAATTACCAACGGTCACCAACGTTTGAAATTCCCGAGAAAATGTTTCCGAAACCGGAAGACGTACTTCCTGAATTGAATATAACCAATTCTACCATCTTAGATAATCTCAAACAATACAACACCACAACCGCTACTATCATGCTGGCTCGCCGGAATCTTCCTCTTTTACGAAGAACGCACGGAAAGCACGCAAAGCAACGGAACGTGGTTGTCCGTGGCCTCCGTTCGCTACGTTCGTGAGAGCAATCTCGCGCTTCGTTTTAATTTTCCCTTAATCGCTTATCCTGTGTCTCGCAATTCCCGTCGATTTTTATAATCCCGCTCGAGCGATCACGGCGTGCCGGAAGATCGAACCGCGATCGGCCCTGTGAGAGTCTTTCGTCAACCCGTGCCTCTCTCCGTGTTCAGGGAAAACCCTTTCGAGAGAGAGGTCCCTGATCGGGCGCCAATTTGTCACGTTAACCTTTTTCCGACGAGCGGTTTGACTCGCGGAAGCCGGTCAACTTCGGGCCTTGCAGGCGCTGAGACCAGGCCGCGTGCAAGCCGAGTACACGCGGTCCGCCCGAGACAAACGAGACTCGAGGATTCGACGATTTCCTCACGACAAACGAAAGGTTCGGGCGCCAGGCACCGCAAGGATGCCACACGAAACGCGGAACAAGGCTCGAGCTCGGAGAAGCCGAGGTCGAGAGTCGAATCTTCGAGATACGCGGATCGAAAACGACGTCGCGACTGGGCCAGATGGCTCGAACACGGGATGACTAGGACAGCCCTCTCGGCAGGACGGATCTCACAGGGAATCGAGTAATTCGACTACGATATGGTCTCGAGCTATTTATTGTAGCAGTCGTTAAATTACAAAATCTGCGGCCACGTGACCGCGACCCGAGAGCCCGCGCTCTTCATACAAGATAGCGAGAAGATGGTCGTTCGCCGCGCGGTTGTCTTACCGATTTTGCTCGCACGATACCGCTGACAATTACCGTGATTTCGTTCGCAACGAACTTCGGAAACGCGAGGCGCAGATGACCGGCGAACTGCGAGACTGTCGCGATGACTTCCGCCCGTGATTCGCCCCGACGCGTACGCTAACAATTACGCGATCGAACGCCGACGAAAACCCTACGATGTTCGGCGAGAGACACAGGATTCGAGAAACACGAAGAGACCGAAAAGATTTACTCTCACGAAACGCGACTCCTCTTAGGACACTCTTTCGCACGTAATTTAGAGACGAAAACTCTCAAAATAATCTCGAAATCTCAAAGCATTCCCGAAACGAACGCGAGCGAATTATCGAGGACGGAATGGGAAGCATTCGTCCTCTCGCGACGAAGGTCGAGCCGTCGCGCAACGAAATACCGACTGGATCACAAGAGCGGCTTACCGTTTCTCGTTTTCGATGCCCTTTTTCGGAACTGCTCTCGATAGAGCGTGAGGCACGGCCGGAGCGTAGGTGGACTTCATCCTAGACACCACGAAAACCTCCAACGGGCACTTCTCGGTTTCCCGACGCTAAGTTACAATTAGTTCGCAACGCGAGTGCAGAACGCACGACATGCGATAACGAGAGCCAGCGCGACAGTGATCCATCGATTTTCGGCAATCTAGCGGATCGAACTCGGTTCCCCCCACTCGACCGCTTTTCCGAATTGCCTATGGCGTGTTTCCACGGCGTAACTCTGCGGCACAGGAGCGTTCCCTCTTCGCGCCCTAGGGCCCCGGGCAATACCGCTGACAATTATCGTCGTTTCGTTCGCAACGAACTTCGGAAACGCGAGGCGCAGATGACCGGCGAACTGCGAGACTGCCGCGATGACTTCCGCACGTGAATCGCCCCGACGCGTACGTTATCGATTACGCGATCGAACGCCGACGGACAGAATACGCGTTTCGACAGGAGACACAGGATTCGAGAAACGCGAAGATACCGAATTGAATTACTTTCACGAACGCGACTCCTCGGAAGACACTCTTCCGCACGCAATTTACAGAGGAAAACTCTCCCGAAATATTCCCGAACAATCTCAAAGCATTCCGAGAGGAATGCGAGCGAATTATCGAGGACCGAACGGGAAGCGTTCGTCCTCGCACGACGAAGGTCGAGCCGGCGCGCAACGAAAATACCGAATGGATCACAAGTGCGACTTACCGCTTCTCGTGGCGTTATTGTTCCGTTTTCCGGAGGATAAACGGCTCCCGATAGAGCTGGGCTCGTTGAAACTTTGCCGACGCCACGTAATCCTCTCAACGGGACACTCGGTTCGCAACTTCCGATTTCGCGGCGCGATTACAATGAAGGGAAACACGTCTCAACGCCGTGATAGCCAGCGCGACAGTGATCCATCGATTTTCGGCCGCCTAGCGGATCGAACTCGGCTCCCCCCCACTCGACCGTTTTCCCGAATTGCTTATGGCGTGTTTCCACGGCGTGACTCGGCGGCACAGGAGCGTTCCCTCTTCGCGCCCTAGGGCCCCGGGCAATCACGAAATTGGTCAAGGAGCCTATCGCTCGACTTGACCAGCGGAGGGGCTTCCTCTTCTTGGCTACGAGGGCACCGACCCCGGGGCAGCTCTCCCTTGATGGGGCGAGACGGCGTCAGGGTGTTCCGTTGGTCCGTATCGGACGAGATGTTCGCAAGCTGCTGTCCTGGCGGCGCCTCCGGTTTGCTTGCCGAGTGTCCTCGCACCAAGCTCTAATTTCTCGAAACGGCCATTCGCTTTTCCGTCGGGAGCTTCCTGGCCTTGGGGCGATTGTTCATTTCCCGTGACAATTCGGACGATCGGTGGTTCCTTCTGCGCGTTCCATATACGGCCCTGAAACTTGCCGTTCTCGGCACGCGCGACAGATGTCATTAGGAGGTCCTCGATAATATCGGAATCTCTTAGAGGAGCGCTCTCGAATCCTGTCTCGGTACGTGTCCCGTTAGAGGGCGGTCCGGTCCTTTATCGCTCTCGAAAATATGCACGAAACAAACGGAGAAGGGACGTCGCAAACGTTGCAACGTCACAACTCCCCCCCCCTTAAAATGGACCGGACCGACACGGTTTCGTCGCCCCCGTGATCCGCGGCTCGACAGGTGAGAGAGCGTTCCTCCCTAAGAGATGTCCTTTACAATCGGAGCCTTCACCACGAAGCGACAACCACGCCTTACGAATACCCTATAACAAACACAGACAAAACAAACGAACGACGATCCTCGGTGGCAGCACCGGAACTTCGGACGAGCTATGGGCGTCGGTTGACCTTTGGGAGGGATCGGGGTTTCGAAATAAATTTCTCACGCTAATTATCCCTTGTCGGGGAGAAACGAAAGTAACTTTTTATTAGCTCCCGAGAACTGCTACAACTCTTTTACATAAAAAAAACTGCCTGTTTCGTATCGGCGGTGGCGTGTGCGAGAGGGGTTAACAGAGAGAAAAAAAAAACAAAGCAACGACACATTTACTGCTCGCACACCCCAAAAAAAAACCAGATCTCTGCCACCCGCCGAAAGGGCCGGTTCTTCTCGGGCCTATTAGAGGTGGGCCTTCAAGCCCCTCGCGAAGGGCGTTGGTGTGAAGCCCCGGTGTTCCCGTCTTGCTTCAGTTGCGCTTTGCGCCATGAGGAGCCGCATATCGGGCACGTCCTCACCGAGCACCCCGATCGGCCGCACCGGAAGCAGTGCGTCTTTATATTTTGCGGGCATTTGTTGCGGTCATGGCCGTATTTCCCGCAATTCCAGCACGCGTCTGGATCTTTCAACTGGAATCGTTCCTTGGCCATCCATTTCTCATATTGGCCCCAACTCGCCGTTCTTTGTTGTCGGCTCTTGTCGACTGGCCCCGATGTTTTCGCCGCTGCTGAGGCTTTATCTGACGCGGGCTGGAATGCGGCTGCCTTCTGCTTCCGTTGCGGCGTCTCCTTCTTCTCCTCCTCCGTTGTTGCCTCGGTCCCTCTCTTCGGCGGCCGGGCTACCTCCTCCTTGCGCGGCGGAGTGGCCTCGGCCGTAGCCTGCTCGGGTATGGCTCCTTCCCGCGGCGTGACCGGCGGCTCTGCTTCCTCGCGAGCCGATACTCGCCCTCCGGTCGGTTGCTGGACCACGGTCTCTGCGTCGCCTGAGGTCGACGCTTCCTCCGATTCCTCTTCCGTCAGGAGTTCCGGTGGTGTGTGGACGAGTGTGCACAGTTGTTTGGTGCGCTCCTTCACCCCATTCCACCTCCATTCCACCAGCGATAACGTTTCGAGGGCCTCCTCGTGGGCGACCCCTGGTGACAGGAGATTCACTAGGTGTTGGAGGTACCCTAGTTCCTCCTTGAGCCCCTCTATCTGTTGCCGCACCGCGACCCGGCTGCGCCGTATTTGCTGGGGTTCCTCTATATCCTCCATCTGTAATTAAGGAGGGTACTGGGGTGTTATCGTTTTGTTCGCCCTCGAGCGGTGGAGTGTACGGCTTCAGGTCGGACACGTGCGACTTTCCGGCGTCCTTCCCTTCGGGGGTACTTAGTCGATAGACGACCGACGATAATACTTTCGCGACTCGGAAAGGGCCGCTGAACTTTGGGCACAATTTGGCCGCGATGTTCTGCGCGGCGGACGAGAGAACGCGCTGTCGACGAAGGACGAGGTCTCCCTCCACGAAACGGATGTCTTTTCGGTGCAGGTTGTAATTTTTCGCCTGCGTCTCGTACGCTCGCTCTAAGTTTTCGGTGACCCAGTGGCGTAATGTGGCCAGGTGCGACATACGCTCTGACCATCCCTCGATAGGCGCTACCTCCAGGTCAACCGGCGATTCCTCGCTCTCGCGAATGCATGACGCTGGTTTCGGTTCGCGTCCGAAATTCAAGAACGCGGGCGAAGCTTGCAGCACTGAGTGGTACGCGGTGTTATACGCGAATCGAAATTTCGCTAAGTGCGCGTCCCACGTACGGTGGTCTTTTTCGATGTAGGATACTATCATCGTTTTTAGTATCCGGTTCACCCTCTCGACAGGATTCGCCTGGGGGTGATACGGGGGTGTCGTCGTGATCGCGATCCCGTAAGTTCGTGCGAGTTCGTGAATCGCTTTATTCACGAATTCGGTACCGTTATCTGTGAGCAATACCTCGGGCGTCCCCCAACGTGAGAAGACAAGGTCTTCCAGCGCGTCCGAAATCTTGGCCCCGGTGGCCTTCCGCAGGGGGCAACACTCGACCCATTTCGTAAAAAGGTCTTGAATTACGAGCAGGTACGAAAACCCTGCACGACTCGGGGGAAGCGGGCCCATAATATCGGTTGCGATAACCATCCACGGCGCGCCGATACGACGCCTTCCCATGAGCCCAGAAGGGAGTGATTGCTCAACCTTCGTTAACTGACACGTGGGGCAGCGTCGCACGTATTCTACGACCGTGCGAAACATTCCCGGCCAATAGTACCGGGTCGCTATTCGATGGTAAGTTTTCTCAACCCCCAAATGACCCGCTTGCACCTCGTCGTGGCTTTCCCTCAAAATTTCAGTTCTTTTCTCGGCCGGTACGACGAGTTTCCACTCGTCTAAATCACCGCCGAGAATTTCGGAGATTAACGGGTCGGTACGACGATGGAAAAGTTGCCCCTCGCGAATGGACCAGTCGGGGTGGCGCTCTGGGCCGCTTTCTACTTCTCGGAATTTCTGATCGAACCATTCGAGTTTCGTCACGGCCGCGGTCACTAATTCGACCCCCCCTTCCCCCGGTTCGACTCCCTCGTACATGCGTGATAACGCGTCCGGTACGCGATTGAGCGCTCCTTTTCGATACTTAATCTCGAAATCGTACTCTAATAATTGGAGCGCCCACCGCGCGAGCCGACCGGAGGGGTTCGACAATTTTCTTAACCACCGTAAACTATTGTGGTCGGTCACGATCGTAAAATGGTATCCTTCGAGATACGCTCTGTATTTCTCTACGGCCCACACTATCGCGAGGCATTCTAGTTCGGTCGCGGAATATTTTCGTTCAGCCGCGCTAAGCGATCGACTCGCGAACGCGATAACTCTTTCGGTTCCCTCGATCTCTTGTACAAGCACGGCTCCCAGTCCTACCATGCTCGCGTCAGTCTGTAAGGTGAAGGGCACCTCGAAATGTGGGCAGGCCAGGGTTGGGGCGGTCGCGACTAACGTTCGTAATTTTTCGAAAGCGGATTGCTGTTCACGCTCCCACTTCCACTTCGCGTCCTTCCGCAAAAGGATGTTCAGCGGATCCGCGACTGTGGCGAAATCCGGAATGAACCTGCGATACCACGAGGCCATCCCCAGAAATCGCCGCAGTTGTTTTACATTCCGCGGGACCGGAAACGATATTACCGGTGCGACTTTATCGGAATCGACCTTTAACCCTTCCTGGCTGACCACAAATCCGAGGTACCGAACTTCCTCCTTACAGAATTCGCATTTATCCGGGTTTACGAGTAATCCCGCCGATTTTATGCGATCTAGAACCCGTTGGAGCCACTCGAGATGGCCTTCGAACGTGGGTGTCGCGATGATGACGTCATCTAAATACACGAACACGTAAGGCTCCATTTCGGGCCCGATCAACCTGTCTACGAGACGTTGGAAAGTTGCCGGGGCTCCCGTGAGCCCATACGGCATTCTCTTAAATTGGAATAACCCTTTCCCCGGAACGGTAAATGCTGTTATCTCCTTGCTCGATTCTTCGAGCGGAATCTGGAAGTACGCTTGCGAGAGATCGAGGGTCGAAATGTATTTCGCGGCTCGTAATTTATCTAGAATGCTCGACATGATAGGCAGCGGGTACGCGTCTTTCTTAGAAACTTCGTTCACTTTCCGGAAGTCTAAACAAAACCGATATTTGCCGTTCGCTTTCTTTACCATAACGATCGGACTCGACCACTCACTTTCCGACGGCTCGATTATTCCGTTTTCCAGCAACCGACCGGAGGGCGAGTATCGGCTCGCGAGGAAGCAGAGCCGCCGGTCACGCCGCGGGAAGGAGCCATACCCGAGCAGGCTACGGCCGAGGCCACTCCGCCGCGCAAGGAGGAGGTAGCCCGGCCGCCGAAGAGAGAGACCGAGGCAACAACGGAGGAGGAGAGGAAGGAGACGCCGCAACGGAAGCAGAAGGCAGCCGCATTCCAGCCCGCGTCAGATAAAGCCTCAGCAGCGGCGAAAACATCGGGGCCAGTCGACAAGAACCGACAACAAAGAACGGCGACTTGGGGCCAATATGAGAAATGGATGGCCAAGGAACGATTCCAGTTGAAAGATCCAGACGCGTGCTGGAATTGCGGGAAATACGGCCATGACCGCAACAAATGCCCGCAAAATATAAAGACGCACTGCTTCCGGTGCGGCCGATCGGGGTGCTCGGTGAGGACGTGCCCGATATGCGGCTCCTCATGGCGCATAGCGCAACTGAAGCAAGACGGGAACACCGGGGCTTCACACCAACGCCCTTCGCGAGGGGCTTGAAGGCCCACCTCTAATAGGCCCGAGAAGAACCGGCCCTTTCGGCGGGTGGCAGAGATCTGGTTTTTTTTTGGGGTGTGCGAGCAGTAAATGTGTCGTTGCTTTGTTTTTTTTTTCTCTCTGTTAACCCCTCTCGCACACGCCACCGCCGATACGAAACAGGCAGTTTTTTTTATGTAAAAGAGTTGTAGCAGTTCTCGGGAGCTAATAAAAAGTTACTTTCGTTTCTCCCCGACAAGGGATAATTAGCGTGAGAAATTTATTTCGAAACCCCGATCCCTCCCAAAGGTCAACCGACGCCCATAGCTCGTCCGAAGTTCCGGTGCTGCCACCGAGGATCGTCGTTCGTTTGTTTTGTCTGTGTTTGTTATAGGGTATTCGTAAGGCGTGGTTGTCGCTTCGTGGTGAAGGCTCCGATTGTAAAGGACATCTCTTAGGGAGGAACGCTCTCTCACCTGTCGAGCCGCGGATCACGGGGGCGACGAAACCGTGTCGGTCCGGTCCATTTTAAGGGGGGGGGGAGTTGTGACGTTGCAACGTTTGCGACGTCCCTTCTCCGTTTGTTTCGTGCATATTTTCGAGAGCGATAAAGGACCGGACCGCCCTCTAACGGGACACGTACCGAGACAGGATTCGAGAGCGCTCCTCTAAGAGATTCCGATATTATCGAGGACCTCATAATGACATCTGTCGCGCGTGCCGAGAACGGCAAGTTTCAGGGCCGTATATGGAACGCGCAGAAGGAACCACCGATCGTCCGAATTGTCACGGGAAATGAACAATCGCCCCAAGGCCAGGAAGCTCCCGACGGAAAAGCGAATGGCCGTTTCGAGAAATTAGAGCTTGGTGCGAGGACACTCGGCAAGCAAACCGGAGGCGCCGCCAGGACAGCAGCTTGCGAACATCTCGTCCGATACGGACTGACGGAACACCCTGACGTCGTCTCGCCCCATCAAGGGAGAGCTGCCCCGGGGTCGGTGCCCTCGTAGCCAAGAAGAGGAAGCCCCTCCGCTGGTCAAGTCGAGCGATAGGCTCCTTGACCAATTTCGTGATTGCCCGGGGCCCTAGGGCGCGAAGAGGGAACGCTCCTGTGCCGCCGAGTCACGCCGTGGAAACACGCCATAAGCAATTCGGGAAAACGGTCGAGTGGGGGGGAGCCGAGTTCGATCCGCTAGGCGGCCGAAAATCGATGGATCACTGTCGCGCTGGCTATCACGACGTTGAGACGTGTTTCCCTTCATTGTAATCGCGCCGCGAAATCGGAAGTTGCGAACCGAGTGTCCCGTTGAGAGGATTACGTGGCGTCGGCAAAGTTTCAACGAGCCCAGCTCTATCGGGAGCCGTTTATCCTCCGGAAAACGGAACAATAACGCCACGAGAAGCGGTAAGTCGCACTTGTGATCCATTCGGTATTTTCGTTGCGCGCCGGCTCGACCTTCGTCGTGCGAGGACGAACGCTTCCCGTTCGGTCCTCGATAATTCGCTCGCATTCCTCTCGGAATGCTTTGAGATTGTTCGGGAATATTTCGGGAGAGTTTTCCTCTGTAAATTGCGTGCGGAAGAGTGTCTTCCGAGGAGTCGCGTTCGTGAAAGTAATTCAATTCGGTATCTTCGCGTTTCTCGAATCCTGTGTCTCCTGTCGAAACGCGTATTCTGTCCGTCGGCGTTCGATCGCGTGATCGATAACGTACGCGTCGGGGCGATTCACGTGCGGAAGTCATCGCGGCAGTCTCGCAGTTCGCCGGTCATCTGCGCCTCGCGTTTCCGAAGTTCGTTGCGAACGAAACGACGATAATTGTCAGCGGTATCGTTGCGAGCGAAATCGGTAGGACAACCGCGCAGCGAACGGCCATCTTTTCGCTATCTTGTATGAAGAGCGCGGGCTCTCGGGTCGCGGCCACGTGGCCGCTGGTTTTGTAACTCAACGACTGCGACAATAAATAGCTCGAGACCATATCGTAGTCGAATTATTCGATTCCCTGTGAGATCCGTCCTGCCGAGAGGGCTGTCCTAGTCACCCCGTGTTCGAACCATCTGGCCTAGTCGCGACGTCATTTTCGATCCGCGTATCTCGAAGATTCGGCTCTCGACCTCGGCGTCTCCGAGCTCGAGCAGAGTTTTGCGTTTCGTGTGGCATCCTAGCGGTGCCTGGCGCCCGAACCTTTAGCTTTCGTGAGGAAATCGCCGAATCTTCGAGTCTCGTATTGTCTCGGGCGGACCGCGTGCACTCGGCTTGCCCGCGGCCTGGTCTCAGCGCCTGCAAGGCCCGAAGGTAACCGGCTTCCGCGGGTCTAACAGCTCGCCGGAAAAAGGTTAACGTGACAGACTTTTTCATTGAACGTTATGCGTTATGCGATATGCGTTATGCGTTATGCGTTATGCGTTATGCGTTATGCGTTATGCGTTATGCGTTATGCGTTATGCGTTATGCGTTATGCGTTATGCGTTATGCGTTATGCGTTATGCGTTATGCGTTATGCGTTATGCGTTATGCGTTATGCGTTATGCGTTATGCGTTATGCGTTATGCGTTATGCGTTATGCGTTATGCGTTATGCGTTATGCGTTATGCGTTATGCGTTATGCGTTATGCGTTATGCGTTATGCGTTATGCGTTATGCGTTATGCGTTATGCGTTATGCGTTATGCGTTATGCGTTATGCGTTATGCGTTATGCGTTATGCGTTATGCGTTATGCGTTATGCGTTATGCGTTATGCGTTATGCGTTATGCGTTATGCGTTATGCGTTATGCGTTATGCGTTATGCGTTATGCGTTATGCGTTATGCGTTATGCGTTATGCGTTATGCGTTATGCGTTATGCGTTATGCGTTATGCGTTATGCGTTATGCGTTATGCGTTATGCGTTATGCGTTATGCGTTATGCGTTATGCGTTATGCGTTATGCGTTATGCGTTATGCGTTATGCGTTATGCGTTATGCGTTATGCGTTATGCGTTATGCGTTATGCGTTATGCGTTATGCGTTATGCGTTATGCGTTATGCGTTATGCGTTATGCGTTATGCGTTATGCGTTATGCGTTATGCGTTCTGCGTCATGCGTCATGCGTCATGCGTCATGCGTCATGCGTCATGCGTCATGCGTCATGCGTCATGCGTCATGCGTTATGCGTTATGCGTTATGCGTTATGCGTTATGCGTTATGCGTTATGCGTTATGCGTTATGCGTTATGCGTTATGCGTTATGCGTTATGCGTTATGCGTTATGCGTTATGCGTTATGCGTTATGCGTTATGCGTTATGCGTTATGCGTTACGCGTTACGCGTTACGCGTTACGCGTTACGCGTTACGCGTTAAGCGTTATGCGATATGCGATATGCGTTATGCGTTATGCGTTATGCGTTATGCGTTATGCGTTATGCGTTATGCGTTATGCGTTATGCGTTATGCGTTATGCGTTATGCGTTATGCGTTATGCGTTATGCGTTATGCGTTATGCGTTATGCGTTATGCGTTATGCGTTATGCGTTATGCGTTATGCGTTATGCGTTATGCGTTATGCGTTATGCGTTATGCGTTATGCGTTATGCGTTATGCGTTATGCGTTATGCGTTATGCGTTATGCGTTATGCGTTATGTGTTATGCGTTATGTGTTATGCGTTGTGCTTTACGGGTTATGCGATATGCGTTATGCGTTATGACTTTTTCATTGAACGTTATGCGTTATGCGTTATGCGTTATGCGTTATGCGTTATGCGTTATGCGTTATGCGTTATGCGTTATGCGTTATGCGTTATGCGTTATGCGTTATGCGTTATGCGTTATGCGTTATGCGTTATGCCTTATGCGTTATGCGTTATGCGTTATGCGTTATGCGTTATGCGTTATGCGTTATGCGTTATGCACCATGCGTTATCCGTTATGCGTTATCCGTTATGCGTTACGCGTTATGCCTTATGCGTTATGCGTTATGCGTTATGCGTTATGCGTTATGCGTTATGCGTTATGCGTTATGCGTTATGCGTTATGCGTTATGCGTTATGCGTTATGCGTTATGCGTTATGCGTTACGCGTTACGCGTTACGCGTTACGCGTTACGCGTTACGCGTTACGCGTTATGCGTTATGCGTTATGCGTTATGCGTTATGCGTTATGCGTTATGCGTTATGCGTTATGCGTTATGCGTTATGCGTTATGCGTTATGCGTTATGCGTTATGCGTTATGCGTTATGCGTTATGCGTTATGCGTTATGCGTTATGCGTTATGCGTTATGCGTTATGCGTTATGCGTTATGCGTTATGCGTTATGCGTTAAGCGTTATGCGTTATGCGTTATGCGTTATGCGTTATGCGTTATGCGTTATGCGTTATGCGTTATGCGTTATGCGTTATGCGTTATGCGTTATGCGTTATGCGTTATGCCTTATGCGTTATGCGTTATGCGTTATGCGTTATGCGTTAAGCGTTATGCGTTATGCGTTATGCACCATGCGTTATGCGTTATGCGTTATGCGTTATGTGTTATGCGTTATGCGTTATGCGTTATGCGTTATGCGTTATGCGTTATGCGTTATGCGTTATGCGTTATGCGTTATGCGTTATGCGTTATGCGTTATGCGTTATGCGTTATGCGTTATGCGTTATGCGTTATGCGTTATGCGTTATGCCTTATGCGTTATGCGTTATGCGTTATGCGTTATGCGTTATGCGTTATGCGTTATGCGTTATGCGTTATGCGTTATGCGTTATGCGTTATGCGTTATGCGTTATGCGTTATGCGTTATGCGTTATGCGTTATGCGTTATGCGTTATGCGTTATGCGTTATGCGTTATGCGTTACGCGTTATGCGTTATGCGTTAAGCGTTATACGTTATGCGATATGCGTTATGCGTTATGTGTTATGCGTTATGCGTTATGCGTTATGCGTTATGTGTTATGTGTGATGCGTTATGCGTTATGCGTTATGTGTTATGCGTTGTGCTTTACGGGTTATGCGATATGCGTTATGCGTTATGACTTTTTCATTGAACGTTATGCGTTATGCGTTATGCGTTATGCGTTATGCGTTATGCGTTATGCGTTATGCGTTATGCGTCATGCGTCATGCGTCATGCGTCATGCGTCATGCGTTATGCGTTATGCGTTATGCGTTATGCGTTATGCGTTATGCGTTATGCGTTATGCGTTATGCGTTATGCGTTATGCGTTATGCGTTATGCGTTATGCGTTATGCGTTATGCGTTATGCGTTATGCGTTATGCGTTATGCGTTATGCGTTATGCGTTATGCGTTACGCGTTACGCGTTACGCGTTACGCGTTACGCGTTAAGCGTTATGCGATATGCGATATGCGTTATGCGTTATGCGTTATGCGTTATGCGTTATGCGTTATGCGTTATGCGTTATGCGTTATGCGTTATGCGTTATGCGTTATGCGTTATGCGTTATGCGTTATGCGTTATGCGTTATGCGTTATGCGTTATGCGTTATGCGTTATGCGTTATGCGTTATGCGTTATGCGTTATGCGTTATGCGTTATGCGTTATGCGTTATGCGTTATGCGTTATGTGTTATGCGTTATGTGTTATGCGTTGTGCTTTACGGGTTATGCGATATGCGTTATGCGTTATGACTTTTTCATTGAACGTTATGCGTTATGCGTTATGCGTTATGCGTTATGCGTTATGCGTTATGCGTTATGCGTTATGCGTTATGCGTTATGCGTTATGCGTTATGCGTTATGCGTTATGCGTTATGCGTTATGCGTTATGCGTTATGCGTTATGCGTTATGCGTTATGCGTTATGCGTTATGCGTTATGCGTTATGCGTTATGCGTTATGCGTTATGCGTTATGCGTTATGCCTTATGCGTTATGCGTTATGCGTTATGCGTTATGCGTTATGCGTTATGCGTTATGCGTTATGCGTTATGCGTTATGCGTTATGCGTTATGCGTTATGCGTTATGCGTTATGCGTTATGCGTTATGCGTTATGCGTTACGCGTTACGCGTTACGCGTTACGCGTTACGCGTTACGCGTTATGCGTTATGCGTTATGCGTTATGCGTTATGCGTTATGCGTTATGCGTTATGCGTTATGCGTTATGCGTTATGCGTTATGCGTTATGCGTTATGCGTTATGCGTTATGCGTTATGCGTTATGCGTTATGCGTTATGCGTTATGCGTTATGCGTTATGCGTTATGCGTTATGCGTTATGCGTTACGCGTTATGCGTTATGCGTTAAGCGTTATACGTTATGCGATATGCGTTATGCGTTATGTGTTATGCGTTATGCGTTATGCGTTATGCGTTATGTGTTATGTGTGATGCGTTATGCGTTATGCGTTATGTGTTATGCGTTGTGCTTTACGGGTTATGCGATATGCGTTATGCGTTATGACTTTTTCATTGAACGTTATGCGTTATGCGTTATGCGTTATGCGTTATGCGTTATGCGTTATGCGTTATGCGTTATGCGTCATGCGTCATGCGTCATGCGTCATGCGTCATGCGTTATGCGTTATGCGTTATGCGTTATGCGTTATGCGTTATGCGTTATGCGTTATGCGTTATGCGTTATGCGTTATGCGTTATGCGTTATGCGTTATGCGTTATGCGTTATGCGTTATGCGTTATGCGTTATGCGTTATGCGTTATGCGTTATGCGTTATGCGTTACGCGTTACGCGTTACGCGTTACGCGTTACGCGTTACGCGTTACGCGTTATGCGTTATGCGTTATGCGTTATGCGTTATGCGTTATGCGTTATGCGTTATGCGTTATGCGTTATGCGTTATGCGTTATGCGTTATGCGTTATGCGTTATGCGTTATGCGTTATGCGTTATGCGTTATGCGTTATGCCTTATGCGTTATGCGTTATGCGTTATGCGTTAAGCGTTATGCGTTATGCGTTATGCACCATGCGTTATGCGTTATGCGTTATGCGTTATGCGTTATGTGTTATGCGTTATGCGTTATGCGTTATGCGTTATGCGTTATGCGTTATGCGTTATGCGTTATGCGTTATGCGTTATGCGTTATGCGTTATGCGTTATGCGTTATGCGTTATGCGTTATGCGTTATGCGTTATGCACCATGCGTTATGCGTTATGCGTTATGCGTTATGCGTTATGCGTTATGCGTTATGCCTTATGCGTTATGCGTTATGCGTTATGCGTTATGCGTTATGCGTTATGCGTTATGCGTTATGCGTTATGCGTTATGCGTTATGCGTTATGCGTTATGCGTTATGCGTTATGCGTTATGCGTTATGCGTTATGCGTTATGCGTTATGCGTTATGCGTTATGCGTTATGCGTTATGCGTTACGCGTTATGCGTTATGCGTTAAGCGTTATACGTTATGCGATATGCGTTATGCGTTATGTGTTATGCGTTATGCGTTATGCGTTATGCGTTATGTGTTATGTGTGATGCGTTATGCGTTATGCGTTATGTGTTATGCGTTGTGCTTTACGGGTTATGCGATATGCGTTATGCGTTATGACTTTTTCATTGAACGTTATGCGTTATGCGTTATGCGTTATGCGTTATGCGTTATGCGTTATGCGTTATGCGTTATGCGTTATGCGTCATGCGTCATGCGTCATGCGTCATGCGTCATGCGTTATGCGTTATGCGTTATGCGTTATGCGTTATGCGTTATGCGTTATGCGTTATGCGTTATGCGTTATGCGTTATGCGTTATGCGTTATGCGTTATGCGTTATGCGTTATGCGTTATGCGTTATGCGTTATGCGTTATGCGTTATGCGTTATGCGTTATGCGTTACGCGTTACGCGTTACGCGTTACGCGTTACGCGTTAAGCGTTATGCGATATGCGATATGCGTTATGCGTTATGCGTTATGCGTTATGCGTTATGCGTTATGCGTTATGCGTTATGCGTTATGCGTTATGCGTTATGCGTTATGCGTTATGCGTTATGCGTTATGCGTTATGCGTTATGCGTTATGCGTTATGCGTTATGCGTTATGCGTTATGCGTTATGCGTTATGCGTTATGCGTTATGCGTTATGCGTTATGCGTTATGCGTTATGCGTTATGTGTTATGCGTTATGTGTTATGCGTTGTGCTTTACGGGTTATGCGATATGCGTTATGCGTTATGACTTTTTCATTGAACGTTATGCGTTATGCGTTATGCGTTATGCGTTATGCGTTATGCGTTATGCGTTATGCGTTATGCGTTATGCGTTATGCGTTATGCGTTATGCGTTATGCGTTATGCGTTATGCGTTATGCGTTATGCGTTATGCGTTATGCGTTATGCGTTATGCGTTATGCGTTATGCGTTATGCGTTATGCGTTATGCGTTATGCGTTATGCGTTATGCGTTATGCGTTATGCGTTATGCCTTATGCGTTATGCCTTATGCGTTATGCGTTATGCGTTATGCGTTATGCGTTATGCGTTATGCGTTATGCGTTATGCGTTATGCGTTATGCGTTATGCGTTATGCGTTATGCGTTATGCGTTATGCGTTATGCGTTATGCGTTATGCGTTACGCGTTACGCGTTACGCGTTACGCGTTACGCGTTACGCGTTATGCGTTATGCGTTATGCGTTATGCGTTATGCGTTATGCGTTATGCGTTATGCGTTATGCGTTATGCGTTATGCGTTATGCGTTATGCGTTATGCGTTATGCGTTATGCGTTATGCGTTATGCGTTATGCGTTATGCGTTATGCGTTATGCGTTATGCGTTATGCGTTACGCGTTATGCGTTATGCGTTAAGCGTTATACGTTATGCGATATGCGTTATGCGTTATGTGTTATGCGTTATGCGTTATGCGTTATGCGTTATGTGTTATGTGTGATGCGTTATGCGTTATGCGTTATGTGTTATGCGTTGTGCTTTACGGGTTATGCGATATGCGTTATGCGTTATGACTTTTTCATTGAACGTTATGCGTTATGCGTTATGCGTTATGCGTTATGCGTTATGCGTTATGCGTTATGCGTTATGCGTCATGCGTCATGCGTCATGCGTCATGCGTCATGCGTTATGCGTTATGCGTTATGCGTTATGCGTTATGCGTTATGCGTTATGCGTTATGCGTTATGCGTTATGCGTTATGCGTTATGCGTTATGCGTTATGCGTTATGCGTTATGCGTTATGCGTTATGCGTTATGCGTTATGCGTTATGCGTTATGCGTTATGCGTTATGCGTTACGCGTTACGCGTTACGCGTTACGCGTTACGCGTTACGCGTTACGCGTTATGCGTTATGCGTTATGCGTTATGCGTTATGCGTTATGCGTTATGCGTTATGCGTTATGCGTTATGCGTTATGCGTTATGCGTTATGCGTTATGCGTTATGCGTTATGCGTTATGCGTTATGCGTTATGCGTTATGCCTTATGCGTTATGCGTTATGCGTTATGCGTTAAGCGTTATGCGTTATGCGTTATGCACCATGCGTTATGCGTTATGCGTTATGCGTTATGCGTTATGTGTTATGCGTTATGCGTTATGCGTTATGCGTTATGCGTTATGCGTTATGCGTTATGCGTTATGCGTTATGCGTTATGCGTTATGCGTTATGCGTTATGCGTTATGCGTTATGCGTTATGCGTTATGCACCATGCGTTATCCGTTATGCGTTATCCGTTATGCGTTACGCGTTATGCCTTATGCGTTATGCGTTATGCGTTATGCGTTATGCGTTATGCGTTATGCGTTATGCGTTATGCGTTATGCGTTATGCGTTATGCGTTATGCGTTACGCGTTACGCGTTACGCGTTACGCGTTACGCGTTATGCGTTATGCGTTATGCGTTATGCGTTATGCGTTATGCGTTATGCGTTATGCGTTATGCGTTATGCGTTATGCGTTATGCGTTATGCGTTATGCGTTATGCGTTATGCGTTATGCGTTATGCGTTATGTGTTATGCGTTGTGCTTTACGGGTTATGCGATATGCGTTATGCGTTATGACTTTTTCATTGAACGTTATGCGTTATGCGTTATGCGTTATGCGTTATGCGTTATGCGTTATGCGTTATGCGTTATGCGTTATGCGTCATGCGTCATGCGTCATGCGTCATGCGTCATGCGTTATGCGTTATGCGTTATGCGTTATGCGTTATGCGTTATGCGTTATGCGTTATGCGTTATGCGTTATGCGTTATGCGTTATGCGTTATGCGTTATGCGTTATGCGTTATGCGTTATGCGTTATGCGTTATGCGTTATGCGTTATGCGTTATGCGTTATGCGTTACGCGTTACGCGTTACGCGTTACGCGTTACGCGTTACGCGTTACGCGTTAAGCGTTATGCGATATGCGATATGCGTTATGCGTTATGCGTTATGCGTTATGCGTTATGCGTTATGCGTTATGCGTTATGCGTTATGCGTTATGCGTTATGCGTTATGCGTTATGCGTTATGCGTTATGCGTTATGCGTTATGCGTTATGCGTTATGCGTTATGCGTTATGCGTTATGCGTTATGCGTTATGCGTTATGCGTTATGCGTTATGCGTTATGCGTTATGCGTTATGCGTTATGCGTTATGCGTTATGCGTTATGTGTTATGCGTTATGTGTTATGCGTTGTGCTTTACGGGTTATGCGATATGCGTTATGCGTTATGACTTTTTCATTGAACGTTATGCGTTATGCGTTATGCGTTATGCGTTATGCGTTATGCGTTATGCGTTATGCGTTATGCGTTATGCGTTATGCGTTATGCGTTATGCGTTATGCGTTATGCGTTATGCGTTATGCGTTATGCGTTATGCGTTATGCGTTATGCGTTATGCCTTATGCGTTATGCGTTATGCGTTATGCGTTATGCGTTATGCGTTATGCGTTATGCGTTATGCGTTATGCGTTATGCGTTATGCGTTATGCGTTATGCGTTATGCACCATGCGTTATCCGTTATGCGTTATCCGTTATGCGTTACGCGTTATGCCTTATGCGTTATGCGTTATGCGTTATGCGTTATGCGTTATGCGTTATGCGTTATGCGTTATGCGTTATGCGTTACGCGTTACGCGTTACGCGTTACGCGTTACGCGTTATGCGTTATGCGTTATGCGTTATGCGTTATGCGTTATGCGTTATGCGTTATGCGTTATGCGTTATGCGTTATGCGTTATGCGTTATGCGTTATGCGTTATGCGTTATGCGTTATGCGTTATGCGTTATGCGTTATGCGTTATGCGTTATGCGTTATGCGTTATGCGTTATGCGTTATGCGTTATGCGTTATGCGTTATGCGTTAAGCGTTATGCGTTACGCGTTACGCGTTACGCGTTACGCGTTACGCGTTATGCGTTATGCGTTATGCGTTATGCGTTATGCGTTATGCGTTATGCGTTATGCGTTATGCGTTATGCGTTATGCGTTATGCGTTATGCGTTATGCGTTATGCGTTATGCGTTATGCGTTATGCGTTATGCGTTATGCCTTATGCGTTATGCGTTATGCGTTATGCGTTAAGCGTTATGCGTTATGCGTTATGCACCATGCGTTATGCGTTATGCGTTATGCGTTATGCGTTATGTGTTATGCGTTATGCGTTATGCGTTATGCGTTATGCGTTATGCGTTATGCGTTATGCGTTATGCGTTATGCGTTATGCGTTATGCGTTATGCGTTATGCGTTATGCGTTATGCGTTTGCCTTATGCGTTATGCGTTATGCGTTATGCGTTATGCGTTATGCGTTATGCGTTATGCGTTATGCGTTATGCGTTATGCGTTATGCGTTATGCGTTATGCGTTATGCGTTATGCGTTATGCGTTATGCGTTATGCGTTATGCGTTATGCGTTATGCGTTATGCGTTATGCGTTATGCGTTACGCGTTATGCGTTATGCGTTAAGCGTTATACGTTATGCGATATGCGTTATGCGTTATGTGTTATGCGTTATGCGTTATGCGTTATGCGTTATGTGTTATGTGTGATGCGTTATGCGTTATGCGTTATGTGTTATGCGTTGTGCTTTACGGGTTATGCGATATGCGTTATGTGTTATGACTTTTTCATTGAACGTTATGCGTTATGCGTTATGCGTCATGGGTTATCCGTTATGCGTTATGTGTTATGCGTTATGCGTTATGCGTTATGCGTTATGCGTTATGCGTTATGCGTTATGCGTTATGCGTTATGCGTTATGCGTTATGCGTTATGCGTTATGCGTTATGCGTTATGCGTTATGCGTTATGCGTTATGCGTTATGCGTTATGCGTTATGCGTTATGCGTTATGCGTTATGCGTTATGCGTTATGCGTTATGCGTTATGCGTTATGCGTTATGCGTTATGCGTTATGCGTTATGTGTTATGCGTTATGTGTTATGCGTTGTGCTTTACGGGTTATGCGATATGCGTTATGCGTTATGACTTTTTCATTGAACGTTATGCGTTATGCGTTATGCGTTATGCGTTATGCGTTATGCGTTATGCGTTATGCGTTATGCGTTATGCGTTATGCGTTATGCGTTATGCGTTATGCGTTATGCGTTATGCGTTATGCGTTATGCGTTATGCCTTATGCGTTATGCGTTATGCGTTATGCGTTATGCGTTATGCGTTATGCGTTATGCGTTATGCGTTATGCGTTATGCGTTATGCGTTATGCGTTATGCGTTATGCACCATGCGTTATCCGTTATGCGTTATCCGTTATGCGTTACGCGTTATGCCTTATGCGTTATGCGTTATGCGTTATGCGTTATGCGTTATGCGTTATGCGTTACGCGTTACGCGTTACGCGTTACGCGTTACGCGTTACGCGTTATGCGTTATGCGTTATGCGTTATGCGTTATGCGTTATGCGTTATGCGTTATGCGTTATGCGTTATGCGTTATGCGTTATGCGTTATGCGTTATGCGTTATGCGTTATGCGTTATGCGTTATGCGTTATGCGTTATGCGTTATGCGTTATGCGTTATGCGTTATGCGTTATGCGTTATGCGTTATGCGTTATGCGTTATGCGTTACGCGTTATGCGTTATGCGTTAAGCGTTATACGTTATGCGATATGCGTTATGCGTTATGTGTTATGCGTTATGCGTTATGCGTTATGCGTTATGTGTTATGTGTGATGCGTTATGCGTTATGCGTTATGTGTTATGCGTTGTGCTTTACGGGTTATGCGATATGCGTTATGTGTTATGACTTTTTCATTGAACGTTATGCGTTATGCGTTATGCGTCATGGGTTATCCGTTATGCGTTATGTGTTATGCGTTATGCGTTATGCGTTATGCGTTATGCGTTATGCGTTATGCGTTATGCGTTATGCGTTATGCGTTATGCGTTATGCGTTATGCGTTATGCGTTATGCGTTATGCGTTATGCGTTATGCGTTATGCGTTATGCGTTATGCGTTATGCGTTATGCGTTATGCGTTATGCGTTATGCGTTATGCGTTATGTGTTATGCGTTATGTGTTATGCGTTGTGCTTTACGGGTTATGCGATATGCGTTATGCGTTATGACTTTTTCATTGAACGTTATGCGTTATGCGTTATGCGTTATGCGTTATGCGTTATGCGTTATGCGTTATGCGTTATGCGTTATGCGTTATGCGTTATGCGTTATGCGTTATGCGTTATGCGTTATGCGTTATGCGTTATGCCTTATGCGTTATGCGTTATGCGTTATGCGTTATGCGTTATGCGTTATGCGTTATGCGTTATGCGTTATGCGTTATGCGTTATGCGTTATGCGTTATGCGTTATGCACCATGCGTTATCCGTTATGCGTTATCCGTTATGCGTTACGCGTTATGCCTTATGCGTTATGCGTTATGCGTTATGCGTTATGCGTTATGCGTTATGCGTTACGCGTTACGCGTTACGCGTTACGCGTTACGCGTTATGCGTTATGCGTTATGCGTTATGCGTTATGCGTTATGCGTTATGCGTTATGCGTTATGCGTTATGCGTTATGCGTTATGCGTTATGCGTTATGCGTTATGCGTTATGCGTTATGCGTTATGCGTTATGCGTTATGCGTTATGCGTTATGCGTTATGCGTTATGCGTTATGCGTTATGCGTTAAGCGTTATGCGTTACGCGTTACGCGTTACGCGTTACGCGTTACGCGTTACGCGTTATGCGTTATGCGTTATGCGTTATGCGTTATGCGTTATGCGTTATGCGTTATGCGTTATGCGTTATGCGTTATGCGTTATGCGTTATGCGTTATGCGTTATGCGTTATGCGTTATGCGTTATGCGTTATGCCTTATGCGTTATGCGTTATGCGTTATGCGTTAAGCGTTATGCGTTATGCGTTATGCACCATGCGTTATGCGTTATGCGTTATGCGTTATGCGTTATGTGTTATGCGTTATGCGTTATGCGTTATGCGTTATGCGTTATGCGTTATGCGTTATGCGTTATGCGTTATGCGTTATGCGTTATGCGTTATGCGTTATGCGTTATGCGTTATGCGTTATGCGTTATGCGTTATGCGTTATGCCTTATGCGTTATGCGTTATGCGTTATGCGTTATGCGTTATGCGTTATGCGTTATGCGTTATGCGTTATGCGTTATGCGTTATGCGTTATGCGTTATGCGTTATGCGTTATGCGTTATGCGTTATGCGTTATGCGTTATGCGTTATGCGTTATGCGTTATGCGTTATGCGTTATGCGTTACGCGTTATGCGTTATGCGTTAAGCGTTATACGTTATGCGATATGCGTTATGCGTTATGTGTTATGCGTTATGCGTTATGCGTTATGCGTTATGTGTTATGTGTGATGCGTTATGCGTTATGCGTTATGTGTTATGCGTTGTGCTTTACGGGTTATGCGATATGCGTTATGTGTTATGACTTTTTCATTGAACGTTATGCGTTATGCGTTATGCGTCATGGGTTATCCGTTATGCGTTATGTGTTATGCGTTATGCGTTATGCGTTATGCGTTATGCGTTATGCGTTATGCGTTATGCGTTATGCGTTATGCGTTATGCGTTATGCGTTATGCGTTATGCGTTATGCGTTATGCGTTATGCGTTATGCGTTATGCGTTATGCGTTATGCGTTATGCGTTATGCGTTATGCGTTATGCGTTATGCGTTATGCGTTATGCGTTATGCGTTATGCGTTATGCGTTATGCGTCATGGGTTATCCGTTATGCGTTATGTGTTATGCGTTATGCGTTATGCGTTATGCGTTATGCGTTATGCGTTATGCGTTATGCGTTATGCGTTATGCGTTATGCGTTATGCGTTATGCGTTATGCGTTATGCGTTATGCGTTATGCGTTATGCGTTATGCGTTATGCGTTATGCGTTATGCGTTATGCGTTATGCGTTATGCGTTATGCGTTATGCGTTATGCGTTATGCGTTATGCGTTATGCGTTATGCGTTAAGCGTTATGCGTTACGCGTTACGCGTTACGCGTTACGCGTTACGCGTTACGCGTTACGCGTTACGCGTTATGCGTTATGCGTTATGCGTTATGCGTTATGCGTTATGCGTTATGCGTTATGCGTTATGCGTTATGCGTTATGCGTTATGCGTTATGCGTTATGCGTTATGCGTTATGCCTTATGCGTTATGCGTTATGCGTTATGCGTTATGCGTTAAGCGTTATGCGTTATGCGTTATGCACCATGCGTTATGCGTTATGCGTTATGCGTTATGCGTTATGTGTTATGCGTTATGCGTTATGCGTTATGCGTTATGCGTTATGCGTTATGCGTTATGCGTTATGCGTTATGCGTTATGCGTTATGCGTTATGCGTTATGCGTTATGCGTTATGCGTTATGCGTTATGCGTTATGCGTTATGCGTTATGCCTTATGCGTTATGCGTTATGCGTTATGCGTTATGCGTTATGCGTTATGCGTTATGCGTTATGCGTTATGCGTTATGCGTTATGCGTTATGCGTTATGCGTTATGCGTTATGCGTTATGCGTTATGCGTTATGCGTTATGCGTTATGCGTTATGCGTTAAGCGTTATGCGTTATGCGTTACGCGTTATGCGTTATGCGTTAAGCGTTATACGTTATGCGATATGCGTTATGCGTTATGTGTTATGCGTTATGCGTTATGCGTTATGCGTTATGTGTTATGTGTGATGCGTTATGCGTTATGCGTTATGTGTTATGCGTTGTGCTTTACGGGTTATGCGATATGCGTTATGCGTTATGACTTTTTCATTGAACGTTATGCGTTATGCGTTATGCGTTATGCGTTATGCGTTATGCGTTATGCGTTATGCGTTATGCGTTATGCGTCATGCGTCATGCGTCATGCGTCATGCGTCATGCGTTATGCGTTATGCGTTATGCGTTATGCGTTATGCGTTATGCGTTATGCGTTATGCGTTATGCGTTATGCGTTATGCGTTATGCGTTATGCGTTATGCGTTATGCGTTATGCGTTATGCGTTATGCGTTATGCGTTATGCGTTATGCGTTATGCGTTATGCGTTATGCGTTATGCGTTATGCGTTATGCACCATGCGTTATGCGTTATCCGTTATGCGTTACGCGTTATGCGATATGCGTTATGCGTTATGCGTTATGCGTTATGCGTTATGCGTTATGCGTTATGCGTTATGCGTTATGCGTTATGCGTTATGCGTTATGCGTTATGCGTTATGCGTTATGCGTTATGCGTTATGCGTTATGCGTTATGCGTTATGCGTTATGCGTTATGCGTTATGCGTTATGCGTTATGCGTTATGCGTTATGTGTTATGCGTTATGTGTTATGCGTTGTGCTTTACGGGTTATGCGATATGCGTTATGCGTTATGACTTTTTCATTGAACGTTATGCGTTATGCGTTATGCGTTATGCGTTATGCGTTATGCGTTATGCGTTATGCGTTATGCGTTATGCGTTATGCGTTATGCGTTATGCGATATGCGTTATTCGTTATGCGTTATGCGTTATGCGTTATGCGATATGCGTTATGCGTTATGCGTTATGCGTTATGCGTTATGCGTTATGCGTTATGCGTTATGCGTTATGCGTTATGCGTTATGCGTTATGCGTTATGCGTTATGCGTTATGCGTTATGCGTTATGCGTTACGCGTTACGCGTTACGCGTTACGCGTTACGCGTTACGCGTTAAGCGTTATGCGTTATGCGTTATGCGTTATGCGTTATGCGTTATGCGTTATGCGTTATGCGTTATGCGTTATGCGTTATGCGTTATGCGTTATGCGTTATGCGTTATGCGTTATGCGTTATGCGTTAAGCGTTATGCGTTATGCGTTATGCGTTATGCGTTATGCGTTATGCGTTATGCGTTATGCGTTATGCGTTATGCGTTATGCGTTATGCGTTATGCGTTATGCGTTATGCGTTATGCGTTATGCGTTATGCGTTATGCGTTATGCGTTATGCGTTATGCGTTATGCGTTATGCGTTATGCGTTATTCGTTATTCGTTATGCGTTATGCGTTATGCGTTATGCGTTATGCTTTATGTGTTACGCGTTATGCGTTATGCGTTATGCGTTATGCGTTATGAGCTATGCGTTACGCGTTATGCGTTATGCGTTATGCGTTACGCGTTACGCGTTATGCGTTATGCGTTATGCGTTATGCGTTACGCGTTATGCGTTATGCGTAATGCGTTAAGCGTTATGCGATATGCGTTATGCGTTAAGCGTTATGCGATATGCGTTATGCGTTATGCGTTATGCGTTATGCGTTATGCGTTATGCGTTATGCGTAATGCGTTATGCGTTATGCGTTATGCGTTATGCGTTATGCTATATGCGTTATTCGTTATGCGTTATGCGTTATGCGTTATGCGTTATGGGATATGCGTTATGCGTTATGCGTTATGCGTTATGCGTTATGCGTTATGCGTTATGCGTTATGCGTTATGCGTTATGCGTTATGCGTTATGCGTTATGCGTTATGCGTTATGCGTTATGCGTTATGCGTTATGCGTTATGCGTTATGCGTTATGCGTTATGCGTTATGCGTTATGCGTTATGCGTTATGCGTTATGCGTTATTCGTTATGCGTTATGCGTTATGCGTTATGCGTTATGCGTTATGCGTTATGCGTTATGCGATATGCGTTATGCGTTATGCGTTATGCGTTATGCGTTATGTGTTATGCGTTGTGCGTTGTGCGTTGTGCGTTGTGCGTTGTGCGTTGTGCGTTGTGCGTTATGCTTTATGCGTTATGCGTTATGCGTTATGCGTTATGCGTTATGCGTTATGCGTTATGCGTTATGCTGTATGCGTTATGCGTTATGTGTTATGCGTTGTGCGTTGTGCGTTGTGCGTTGTGCGTTATGCGTTATGCGTTATGCGTTATGCGTTATGCGTTGTGCGTTGTGCGTTGTGCGTTGTGCGTTGTGCGTTATGCGTTATGGGCTATGCGTTATGCGTTATGCGTTATGCGTTATGCGTTATGCGTTATGCGTTATGCGTTATGCGTTATGCGTTATGCGTTATGCGTTATGCGTTATGCGTTATGCGTTATGCGTTATGCGTTATGCGTTATGCGTTATGCGTTATGCGTTATGCGTTATGCGTTATGCGTTATGCGTAATGCGTTATGCGTTATGCGTTATGCGTTATGCGTTATGCTATATGCGTTATTCGTTATGCGTTATGCGTTATGCGTTATGCGTTATGCGATATGCGTTATGCGTTATGCGTTATGCGTTATGCGTTATGCGTTATGCGTTATGCGTTATGCGTTATGCGTTATGCGTTATGCGTTATGCGTTATGCGTTATGCGTTATGCGTTATGCGTTATGCGTTATGCGTTATGCGTTATGCGTTATGCGTTATGCGTTATGCGTTATGCGTTATGCGTTATGCGTTATGCGTTATGCGTTATGCGTTATGCGTTATGCGTTATGCGTTATGCGTTATGCGTTATGCGTTATGCGTTATGCGTTATGCGTTATGCGTTATGCGTTATGCGTTATGCGTTATGCGTTATGCGTTATGCGTTATGCGTTATGCGTTATGCGTTATGCGTTATGCGTTATGCGTTATGCGTTATGCGTTATGCGTTATGCGTTATGCGTTATGCGTTATGCGTTATGCGTTATGCGTTATGCGATATGCGTTATGCGTTATGCGTTATGCGTTATGCGTTATGCGTTATGCGTTATGCGTTGTGCGTTGTGCGTTGTGCGTTGTGCGTTGTGCGTTGTGCGTTGTGCGTTATGCTTTATGCGTTATGCGTTATGCGTTATGCGTTATGCGTTATGCGTTATGCGTCATGCGTTATGCGTTATGCGTTATGCGTTATGCGTTATGCGTTATGCGTTATGCGTTATGCGTTATGCGTTATGCGTTATGCGTTATGTGTTATGCGTTATGCGTTATGCGTTATGCGTTATGCGTTATGCGTTATGCGTTATGCGTTATGCGTTATGCGTTATGCGTTATGCGTTATGCGTTATGCGTTATTCGTTATGCGTTATGCGTTATGCGTTATGCGTTATGCTTTATGTGTTACGCGTTATGCGTTATGCGTTATGCGTTATGAGCTATGCGTTACGCGTTATGCGTTATGCGTTATGCGTTACGCGTTACGCGTTATGCGTTATGCGTTATGCGTTATGCGTTACGCGTTATGCGTTATGCGTAATGCGTTAAGCGTTATGCGATATGCGTTATGCGTTATGCGTTAATCGTTAAGCGTTATGCGTTATGCGCTATGCGGTATGCGTTATTCGTTATGCGTTATGCGTTATGCGTTATGCGTTATGCGTTATGCGTAATGCGTTATGCGTTATGCGTTATGCGTTATGCGTTATGCGATATGCGTTATTCGTTATGCGTTATGCGTTATGCGTTATGCGTTATGCGATATGCGTTATGCGTTATGCGTTATGCGTTATGCGTTATGCGTTATGCGTTATGCGTTATGCGTTATGCGTTATGCGTTATGCGTTATGCGTTATGCGTTATGCGTTATGCGTTATGCGTTATGCGTTATGCGTTATGCGTTATGCGTTATGCGTTATGCGTTATGCGTTATGCGTTATGCGTTATGCGTTATGCGTTATGCGTTATGCGTTATGCGTTATGCGTTATGCGTTATGCGTTATGCTGTATGCGTTATGCGTTATGTGTTATGCGTTGTGCGTTGTGCGTTGTGCGTTGTGCGTTATGCGTTATGCGTTATGCGTTATGCGTTATGCGTTGTGCGTTGTGCGTTGTGCGTTGTGCGTTGTGCGTTATGCGTTATGGGCTATGCGTTATGCGTTATGCGTTACGCGTTATGCGTTATGCGTTATGCGTTATGCGTTATGAGCTATGCGTTACGCGTTATGCGTTATGCGTTATGCGTTACGCGTTACGCGTTATGCGTTATGCGTTATGCGTTATGCGTTATGCGTTATGCGTTACGCGTTATGCGTAATGCGTTAAGCGTTATGCGATATGCGTTATGCGTTATGCGTTAATCGTTAAGCGTTATGCGTTATGCGCTATGCGGTATGCGTTATTCGTTATGCGTTATGCGTTATGCGTTATGCGTTATGCGTTATGCGTAATGCGTTATGCGTTATGCGTTATGCGTTATGCGTTATGCGTTATGCGTTATGCGTTATGCGTTATGCGTTATGCGTTATGCGTTATGCGATATGCGTTATTCGTTATGCGTTATGCGTTATGCGTTATGCGATATGCGTTATGCGTTATGCGTTTTGCGTTATGCGTTATGCGTTATGCGTTATGCGTTATGCGGTATGCGTTATTCGTTATGCGTTATGCGTTATGCGTTATGCGTTATGCGTTATGCGTTATTCGTTATGCGTTATGCGATATGCGTTATGCGTTATGCGTTTTGCGTTATGCGTTATGCGTTATGCGTTATGCGTTATGCGGTATGCGTTATTCGTCATGCGTTATGCGTTATGCGTTATGCGTTATGCGTTATGCGTTATGCGTTATGCGTTATGCGTTATGCGTTATGCGTTATGCGTTATGCGTTATGCGTTATGCGTTATGCGTTATGCGTTATGCGTTATGCGTTATGCGTTATGCGTTATGCGTTATGCGTTATGCGTTATGCGTTATGCGTTATGCGTTATGCGTTATGCGTTATGCGTTATGCGTTATGCGTTATGCGTTATGCGTTATGCGTTATGCGTTATGCGTTATGCGTTATGCTGTATGCGTTATGCGTTATGTGTTATGCGTTGTGCGTTGTGCGTTGTGCGTTATGCGTTATGCGTTATGCGTTATGCGTTATGCGTTGTGCGTTGTGCGTTGTGCGTTGTGCGTTGTGCGTTGTTCGTTGTGCGTTATGCGTTATGGGCTATGCGTTATGCGTTATGCGTTATGCGTTATGCGTTATGCGTTATGCGTTATGCGTTATGCGTTATGCGTTATGCGTTATGCGTTATGCGTTATGCGTTATGCGTTATGCGTTATGCGTTATGCGTTATGCGTTATGCGTTATGCGTTATGCGTTATGAGCTATGCGTTACGCGTTATGCGTTATGCGTTATGCGTTATGCGTTACGCGTTACGCGTTATGCGTTATGCGTTATGCGTTATGCGTTATGCGTTATGCGTTATGCGTTATGCGTTATGCGTTATGCGTTATGCGTTATGCGTTATGCGTTATGCGTTATGCGTTATGCGTTATGCGTTATGCGTTATGCGTTATGCGTTATGCGTTATGCGTTATGCGTTATGCGATATGCGTTATGCGTTATGCGTTATGCGTTATGCGTTATGCGTTATGCGTTGTGCGTTGTGCGTTGTGCGTTGTGCGTTGTGCGTTGTGCGTTGTGCGTTGTGCGTTATGCTTTATGCGTTATGCGTTATGCGTTATGCGTTATGCGTTATGCGTTATGCGTTATGCGTTATGCGTTATGCGTTATGCGTCATGCGTTATGCGTTATGCGTTATGCGTTATGCGTTATGCGTTATGCGTTATGCGTTATGCGTTATGCGTTATGCGTTATGCGTTATGCGTTATGCGTTATGCGTTATGCGTTATGCGTTATGCGTTATGCGTTATGCGTTATGCGTTATGCGTTATGCGTTATGCGTTATGCGTTATGCGTTATGCGTTATGCGTTATGCGTTATGCGTTATGCGTTATGCGTTATGCGTTATGCGTTATGCGTTATGCGTTATGCGTTATGCGTTATGCGTTATGCGTTATGCGTTATGCGTTATGCGTTATGCGTTATGCGTTATGCGTTATGCGTTATGCGTTATGCGTTATTCGTTATGCGTTATGCGTTATGCGTTATGCGTTATGCGTTATGCGTTACGCGTTATGCGTTATGCGTTATGCGTTATGCGTTATGCGTTATGCGTTATGCGTTATGCGTTATGCGTTATGCGTTATGCGTTATGCGTTATGCGTTATGCGTTATGCGTTATGCGTTATGCGTTATGCGTTATGCGTTATGCGTTATGCGTTATGCGTTACGCGTTATGCGTTATGCGATATGCGTTATGCGTTACGCGTTATGCGTAATGCGTTAAGCGTTATGCGATATGCGTTATGCGTTATGCGTTAATCGTTAAGCGTTATGCGTTATGCGCTATGCGGTATGCGTTATTCGTTATGCGTTATGCGTTATGCGTTATGCGTTATGCGTTATGCGTAATGCGTTATGCGTTATGCGTTATGCGTTATGCGTTATGCGTTATGCGTTATGCGTTATGCGTTATGCGTTATGCGTTATGCGTTATGCGTTATGCGTTATGCGTTATGCGTTATGCGTTATGCGATATGCGTTATTCGTTATGCGTTATGCGTTATGCGTTATGCGATATGCGTTATGCGTTATGCGTTTTGCGTTATGCGTTATGCGTTATGCGTTATGCGTTATGCGGTATGCGTTATTCGTTATGCGTTATGCGTTATGCGTTATGCGTTATGCGTTATGCGTTATGCGTTATGCGTTATGCGTTATGCGTTATGCGTTATGCGTTATGCGTTATGCGTTATGCGTTATGCGTTATGCGTTATGCGTTATGCGTTATGCGTTATGCGTTATGCGTTATGCGTTATGCGTTATGCGTTATGCGTTATGCGTTATGCGTTATGCTGTATGCGTTATGCGTTATGTGTTATGCGTTGTGCGTTGTGCGTTGTGCGTTGTGCGTTATGCGTTATGCGTTATGCGTTATGCGTTATGCGTTGTGCGTTGTGCGTTGTGCGTTGTGCGTTGTGCGTTATGCGTTATGGGCTATGCGTTATGCGTTATGCGTTATGCGTTATGCGTTATGCGTTATGCGTTATGCGTTATGCGTTATGCGTTATGCGTTATGCGTTATGCGTTATGCGTTATGCGTTATGCGTTATGCGTTATGCGTTATGCGTTATGCGTTATGCGTTATGCGTTATGCGTTATGAGCTATGCGTTACGCGTTATGCGTTATGCGTTATGCGTTATGCGTTACGCGTTACGCGTTATGCGTTATGCGTTATGCGTTATGCGTTATGCGTTATGCGTTATGCGTTATGCGTTATGCGTTATGCGTTATGCGTTATGCGTTATGCGTTATGCGTTATGTGTTATGCGTTATGCGTTATGCGTTATGCGTTATGCGTTATGCGATATGCGTTATGCGTTATGCGTTATGCGTTATGCGTTATGCGTTATGCGTTGTGCGTTGTGCGTTGTGCGTTGTGCGTTGTGCGTTGTGCGTTGTGCGTTGTGCGTTATGCTTTATGCGTTATGCGTTATGCGTTATGCGTTATGCGTTATGCGTTATGCGTTATGCGTTATGCGTTATGCGTTATGCGTCATGCGTTATGCGTTATGCGTTATGCGTTATGCGTTATGCGTTATGCGTTATGCGTTATGCGTTATGCGTTATGCGTTATGCGTTATGCGTTATGCGTTATGCGTTATGCGTTATGCGTTATGCGTTATGCGTTATGCGTTATGCGTTATGCGTTATGCGTTATGCGTTATGCGTTATGCGTTATGCGTTATGCGTTATGCGTTATGCGTTATGCGTTATGCGTTATGCGTTATGCGTTATGCGTTATGCGTTATGCGTTATGCGTTATGCGTTATTCGTTATGCGTTATGCGTTATGCGTTATGCGTTATGCGTTATGCGTTACGCGTTATGCGTTATGCGTTATGCGTTATGCGTTATGAGCTATGCGTTACGCGTTATGCGTTATGCGTTATGCGTTACGCGTTACGCGTTATGCGTTATGCGTTATGCGTTATGCGTTATGCGTTACGCGTTATGCGTAATGCGTTAAGCGTTATGCGATATGCGTTATGCGTTATGCGTTAATCGTTAAGCGTTATGCGTTATGCGCTATGCGGTATGCGTTATTCGTTATGCGTTATGCGTTATGCGTTATGCGTTATGCGTTATGCGTAATGCGTTATGCGTTATGCGTTATGCGTTATGCGTTATGCGTTATGCGTTATGCGTTATGCGTTATGCGTTATGCGTTATGCGTTATGCGATATGCGTTATTCGTTATGCGTTATGCGTTATGCGTTATGCGATATGCGTTATGCGTTATGCGTTTTGCGTTATGCGTTATGCGTTATGCGTTATGCGTTATGCGGTATGCGTTATTCGTTATGCGTTATGCGTTATGCGTTATGCGTTATGCGTTATGCGTTATGCGTTATGCGTTATGCGTTATGCGTTATGCGTTATGCGTTATGCGTTATGCGTTATGCGTTATGCGTTATGCGTTATGCGTTATGCGTTATGCGTTATGCGTTATGCGTTATGCGTTATGCGTTATGCGTTATGCGTTATGCGTTATGCGTTATGCGTTATGCGTTATGCGTTATGCGTTATGCGTTATGCGTTATGCGTTATGCGTTATGCGTTATGCGTTATACGTTATGCGTTATGCGTTATGCGTTATGCGTTATGCGTTATGCGTTATGCGTTATGCGTTATGCGTTATGCGTTATGCGTTATGCGTTATGCGTTATGCGTTATGCGTTATGCGTTATGCGTTATTCGTTGAGCGTTATGCGTTATGCGTTATGCGATATGCGTTATGCGTTATGCGTTTTGCGTTATGCGTTATGCGTTATGCGTTATGCGTTATGCGGTATGCGTTATTCGTTATGCGTTATGCGTTATGCGTTATGCGTTATGCGTTATGCGTTATGCGTTATGCGTTATGCGTTATGCGTTATGCGTTATGCGTTATGCGTTATGCGTTATGCGTTATGCGTTATGCGTTATGCGTTATGCGTTATGCGTTATGCGTTATGCGTTATGCGTTATGCGTTATGCGTTATGCGTTATGCGTTATGCGTTATGCGTTATGCGTTATGCGTTATGCGTTATGCGTTATGCGTTATGCGTTATGCTGTATGCGTTATGCGTTATGTGTTATGCGTTGTGCGTTGTGCGTTGTGCGTTGTGCGTTATGCGTTATGCGTTATGCGTTATGCGTTATGCGTTATGCGTTGTGCGTTGTGCGTTGTGCGTTGTTCGTTGTGCGTTATGCGTTATGGGCTATGCGTTATGCGTTATGCGTTATGCGTTATGCGTTATGCGTTATGCGTTATGCGTTATGCGTTATGCGTTATGCGTTATGCGTTATGCGTTATGCGTTATGCGTTATGCGTTATGAGCTATGCGTTACGCGTTATGCGTTATGCGTTATGCGTTATGCGTTATGCGTTACGCGTTACGCGTTATGCGTTATGCGTTATGCGTTATGCGTTATGCGTTATGCGTTATGCGTTATGCGTTATGCGTTATGCGTTATGCGTTATGCGTTATGCGTTATGCGTTATGCGTTATGCGTTATGCGTTATGCGTTATGCGTTATGCGTTATGCGTTATGCGTTATGCGTTATGCGTTATGCGTTATGCGTTATGCGTTATGCGTTATGCGTTATGCGTTATGCGTTATGCGTTATGCGATATGCGTTATGCGTTATGCGTTATGCGTTATGCGTTATGCGTTATGCGTTGTGCGTTGTGCGTTGTGCGTTGTGCGTTGTGCGTTGTGCGTTGTGCGTTGTGCGTTATGCTTTATGCGTTATGCGTTATGCGTTATGCGTTATGCGTTATGCGTTATGCGTTATGCGTTATGCGTTATGCGTTATGCGTCATGCGTTATGCGTCATGCGTTATGCGTTATGCGTTATGCGTTATGCGTTATGCGTTATGCGTTATGCGTTATGCGTTATGCGTTATGCGTTATGCGTTATGCGTTATGCGTTATGCGTTATGCGTTATGCGTTATGCGTTATGCGTTATGCGTTATGCGTTATGCGTTATGCGTTATGCGTTATGCGTTATGCGTTATGCGTTATGCGTTATGCGTTATGCGTTATGCGTTATGCGTTATGCGTTATGCGTTATGCGTTATGCGTTATGCGTTATGCGTTATGCGTTATGCGTTATGCGTTATGCGTTATGCGTTATGCGTTATGCGTTATGCGTTATGCGTTATGCGTTATGCGTTATGCGTTATTCGTTATGCGTTATGCGTTATGCGTTATGCGTTATGCGTTATGCGTTACGCGTTATGCGTTATGCGTTATGCGTTATGCGTTATGAACTATGCGTTACGCGTTATGCGTTATGCGTTATGCGTTACGCGTTACGCGTTATGCGTTATGCGTTATGCGTTATGCGTTATGCGTTATGCGTTACGCGTTATGCGTAATGCGTTAAGCGTTATGCGATATGCGTTATGCGTTATGCGTTAATCGTTAAGCGTTATGCGTTATGCGCTATGCGGTATGCGTTATTCGTTATGCGTTATGCGTTATGCGTTATGCGTTATGCGTTATGCGTAATGCGTTATGCGTTATGCGTTATGCGTTATGCGTTATGCGTTATGCGTTATGCGTTATGCGTTATGCGTTATGCGTTATGCGTTATGCGTTATGCGATATGCGTTATTCGTTATGCGTTATGCGTTATGCGTTATGCGATATGCGTTATGCGTTATGCGTTTTGCGTTATGCGTTATGCGTTATGCGTTATGCGTTATGCGGTATGCGTTATTCGTTATGCGTTATGCGTTATGCGTTATGCGTTATGCGTTATGCGTTATGCGTTATGCGTTATGCGTTATGCGTTATGCGTTATGCGTTATGCGTTATGCGTTATGCGTTATGCGTTATGCGTTATGCGTTATGCGTTATGCGTTATGCGTTATGCGTTATGCGTTATGCGTTATGCGTTATGCGTTATGCGTTATGCGTTATGCGTTATGCGTTATGCGTTATGCGTTATGCGTTATGCGTTATGCGTTATGCGTTATGCGTTATGCGTTATGCGTTGTGCGTTGTGCGTTGTGCGTTGTGCGTTATGCGTTATGGGCTATGCGTTATGCGTTATGCGTTATGCGTTATGCGTTATGCGTTATGCGTTATGCGTTATGCGTTATGCGTTATGCGTTATGCGTTATGCGTTATGCGTTATGCGTTATGCGATATGCGTTATGCGTTATGCGTTATGCGTTATGCGTTATGCGTTATGCGTTATGCGTTATGCGTTGTGCGTTGTGCGTTGTGCGTTGTGCGTTGTGCATTGTGCGTTGTGCGTTATGCTTTATGCGTTATGCGTTATGCGTTATGCGTTATGCGTTATGCGTTATGCGTTATGCGTCATGCGTTATGTGTTATGCGTTATGCGTTATGCGTTATGCGTTATGCGTTATGCGTTATGCGTTATGCGTTATGCGTTATGCGTTATGCGTTATGCGTTATGCGTTATGCGTTATGCGTTATGCGTTATGCGTTATGCGATATGCGTTATGCGTTATGCGTTATGCGTTATGCGTTATGCGTTATGCGTTATGCGTTGTGCGTTGTGCGTTGTGCGTTGTGCGTTGTGCATTGTGCGTTGTGCGTTATGCTTTATGCGTTATGCGTTATGCGTTATGCGTTATGCGTTATGCGTTATGCGTTATGCGTCATGCGTTATGTGTTATGCGTTATGCGTTATGCGTTATGCGTTATGCGTTATGCGTTATGCGTTATGCGTTATGCGTTATGCGTTATGCGTTATGCGTTATGCGTTATGCGTTATGCGTTATGCGTTATGCGTTATGCGTTATGCGTTATGCGTTATGCGTTATGCGTTATGCGTTATGCGTTATGCGTTATGCGTTATGCGTTATGCGTTATGCGTTATGCGTTATGCGTTATGCGTTATGCGTTATGCGTTATGCGTTATGCGTTATTCGTTATGCGTTATGCGTTATGCGTTATGCGTTATGCGTTATGCGTTACGCGTTATGCGTTATGCGTTATGCGTTATGCGTTATGAGCTATGCGTTACGCGTTATGCGTTATGCGTTATGCGTTATGCGTTATGCGTTATGCGTTATGCGTTATGCGTTATGCGTTATGCGTTATGGGCTATGCGTTATGCGTTATGCGTTATGCGTTATGCGTTATGCGTTATGCGTTATGCGTTATGCGTTATGCGTTATGCGTTATGCGTTATGCGTTATGCGTTATGCGTTATGCGTTATGCGTTATGCGTTATGCGTTATGCGTTATGCGTTATGCGTTATGCGTTATGCGTTATGCGTTATGCGTTATGCGTTATGCGTTATGCGTTATGCGTTATGCGTTATGCGTTATGCGTTATGCGTTATGCGTTATGCGTTATGCGTTATGCGTTATGCGTTATGCGTTATGCGTTATGCGTTATGCGTTATGCGTTATGCGTTATGCGTTATGCGTTATGCGTTATGCGTTATGCGTTATGCGATATGCGTTATGCGTTATGCGTTAATCGTTAAGCGTTATGCGTTATGCGCTATGCGGTATGCGTTATTCGTTATGCGTTATGCGTTATGCGTTATGCGTTATGCGTTATGCGTTATGCGTTATGCGTTATGCGTTATGCGTTATGCGTTATGCGTTATGCGATATGCGTTATGCGTTATGCGTTATGCGTTATGCGTTATGCGTTATGCGTTATGCGTTGTGCGTTGTGCGTTGTGCGTTGTGCGTTGTGCATTGTGCGTTGTGCGTTATGCTTTATGCGTTATGCGTTATGCGTTATGCGTTATGCGTTATGCGTTATGCGTTATGCGTCATGCGTTATGTGTTATGCGTTATGCGTTATGCGTTATGCGTTATGCGTTATGCGTTATGCGTTATGCGTTATGCGTTATGCGTTATGCGTTATGCGTTATGCGTTATGCGTTATGCGTTATGCGTTATGCGTTATGCGTTATGCGTTATGCGTTATGCGTTATGCGTTATGCGTTATGCGTTATGCGTTATGCGTTATGCGTTATGCGTTATGCGTTATGCGTTATGCGTTATGCGTTATGCGTTATTCGTTATGCGTTATGCGTTATGCGTTATGCGTTATGCGTTATGCGTTACGCGTTATGCGTTATGCGTTATGCGTTATGCGTTATGAGCTATGCGTTACGCGTTATGCGTTATGCGTTATGCGTTATGCGTTATGCGTTATGCGTTATGCGTTATGCGTTATGCGTTATGCGTTATGCGTTATGGGCTATGCGTTATGCGTTATGCGTTATGCGTTATGCGTTATGCGTTATGCGTTATGCGTTATGCGTTATGCGTTATGCGTTATGCGTTATGCGTTATGCGTTATGCGTTATGCGTTATGCGTTATGCGTTATGCGTTATGCGTTATGCGTTATGCGTTATGCGTTATGCGTTATGCGTTATGCGTTATGCGTTATGCGTTATGCGTTATGCGTTATGCGTTATGCGTTATGCGTTATGCGTTATGCGTTATGCGTTATGCGTTATGCGTTATGCGTTATGCGTTATGCGTTATGCGTTATGCGTTATGCGTTATGCGTTATGCGTTATGCGTTATGCGTTATGCGTTATGCGTTATGCGTTATGCGTTATGCGTTATGCGTTATGCGTTATGCGTTATGCGTTATGCGTTATGCGATATGCGTTATGCGTTATGCGTTAATCGTTAAGCGTTATGCGTTATGCGCTATGCGGTATGCGTTATTCGTTATGCGTTATGCGTTATGCGTTATGCGTTATGCGTTATGCGTTATGCGTTATGCGTTATGCGTTATGCGTTATGCGTTATGCGTTATGCGTTATGTGTTATGCGTTATGCGTTATGCGTTATGCGTTATGCGTTATGCGTTATGCGATATGCGTTATGCGTTATGCGTTATGCGTTATGCGTTATGCGTTATGCGTTGTGCGTTGTGCGTTGTGCGTTGTGCGTTGTGCGTTGTGCGTTGTGCGTTATGCTTTATGCGTTATGCGTTATGCGTTATGCGTTATGCGTTATGCGTTATGCGTTATGCGTTATGCGTTATGCGTTATGCGTCATGCGTTATGCGTTATGCGTTATGCGTTATGCGTTATGCGTTATGCGTTATGCGTTATGCGTTATGCGTTATGCGTTATGCGTTATGCGTTATGCGTTATGCGTTATGCGTTATGCGTTATGCGTTATGCGTTATGCGTTATGCGTTATGCGTTATGCGTTATGCGTTATGCGTTATGCGTTATGCGTTATGCGTTATGCGTTATGCGTTATGCGTTATGCGTTATGCGTTATGCGTTATGCGTTATGCGTTATGCGTTATGCGTTATGCGTTATGCGTTATGCGTTATGCGTTATGCGTTATGCGTTATGCGTTATGCGTTATGCGTTATTCGTTATGCGTTATGCGTTATGCGTTATGCGTTATGCGTTATGCGTTACGCGTTATGCGTTATGCGTTATGCGTTATGCGTTATGAGCTATGCGTTACGCGTTATGCGTTATGCGTTATGCGTTACGCGTTACGCGTTATGCGTTATGCGTTATGCGTTATGCGTTATGCGTTACGCGTTATGCGTAATGCGTTAAGCGTTATGCGATATGCGTTATGCGTTATGCGTTAATCGTTAAGCGTTATGCGTTATGCGCTATGCGGTATGCGTTATTCGTTATGCGTTATGCGTTATGCGTTATGCGTTATGCGTTATGCGTAATGCGTTATGCGTTATGCGTTATGCGTTATGCGTTATGCGTTATGCGTTATGCGTTATGCGTTATGCGTTATGCGTTATGCGTTATGCGATATGCGTTATTCGTTATGCGTTATGCGTTATGCGTTATGCGATATGCGTTATGCGTTATGCGTTTTGCGTTATGCGTTATGCGTTATGCGTTATGCGTTATGCGGTATGCGTTATTCGTTATGCGTTATGCGTTATGCGTTATGCGTTATGCGTTATGCGTTATGCGTTATGCGTTATGCGTTATGCGTTATGCGTTATGCGTTATGCGTTATGCGTTATGCGTTATGCGTTATGCGTTATGCGTTATGCGTTATGCGTTATGCGTTATGCGTTATGCGTTATGCGTTATGCGTTATGCGTTATGCGTTATGCGTTATGCGTTATGCGTTATGCGTTATGCGTTATGCGTTATGCGTTATGCGTTATGCGTTATGCGTTATGCGTTATGCGTTATGCGTTATGCGTTATGCGTTATGCGTTATGCGTTATGCGTTATGCGTTATGCGTTATGCGTTATGCGTTATGCGTTATGCGTTATGCGTTATGCGTTATGCGTTATGCGTTATGCGTTATGCGTTATGCGTTATGCGTTATGCGTTGTGCGTTGTGCGTTGTGCGTTGTGCGTTATGCGTTATGGGCTATGCGTTATGCGTTATGCGTTATGCGTTATGCGTTATGCGTTATGCGTTATGCGTTATGCGTTATGCGTTATGCGTTATGCGTTATGCGTTATGCGTTATGCGTTATGCGTTATGCGTTATGCGTTATGCGTTATGCGTTATGCGATATGCGTTATGCGTTATGCGTTATGCGTTATGCGTTATGCGTTATGCGTTGTGCGTTGTGCGTTGTGCGTTGTGCGTTGTGCATTGTGCGTTGTGCGTTATGCTTTATGCGTTATGCGTTATGCGTTATGCGTTATGCGTTATGCGTTATGCGTCATGCGTTATGTGTTATGCGTTATGCGTTATGCGTTATGCGTTATGCGTTATGCGTTATGCGTTATGCGTTATGCGTTATGCGTTATGCGTTATGCGTTATGCGTTATGCGTTATGCGTTATGCGTTATGCGTTATGCGTTATGCGTTATGCGTTATGCGTTATGCGTTATGCGTTATGCGTTATGCGTTATGCGTTATGCGTTATGCGTTATGCGTTATGCGTTATGCGTTATGCGTTATGCGTTATGCGTTATGCGTTATGCGTTATGCGTTATGCGTTATTCGTTATGCGTTATGCGTTATGCGTTATGCGTTATGCGTTATGCGTTACACGTTATGCGTTATGCGTTATGCGTTATGCGTTATGCGTTATGAGCTACGCGTTATGCGTTATGCGTTATGCGTTATGCGTTATGCGTTATGCGTTATGCGTTATGCGTTATGCGTTATGCGTTATGCGTTATGCGTTATGCGTTATGCGATATGCGTTATTCGTTATGCGTTATGCGTTATGCGTTATGCGATATGCGTTATGCGTTATGCGTTATGCGTTATGCGTTATGCGTTATGCGTTATGCGTTATGCGTTATGCGGTATGCGTTATTCGTTATGCGTTATGCGTTATGCGTTATGCGTTATGCGTTATGCGTTATGCGTTATGCGTTATGCGTTATGCGTTATGCGTTATGCGTTATGCGTAATGCGTTATGCGTTATGCGTTATGCGTTATGCGTTATGCGAAATGCGTTATGCGTTATGCGTTATGGGCTATGCTTTATGCGTTATGCGTTATGCGTTATGGGTTATTCGTTATGCGTCATGCGTTATCCGTTATGCGTAATGCTTTATGCGTTATGCGTTATGCGTTAAGCGTTATGCGTTATGCGTTATGCGTTATGCGTTATGCGTTATGCGTTATGCGTTATGCGTTATGCGTTATGCGTTATGCGTTATGCGTTATGCGTTATGCGTTATGCGTTATGCGTTATGCGTTATGCGTTATGCGTTATGCGTTATGCGTTATGCGTTATGCGTTATGCGTTATGGGCTATGCGTTATGCGTTATGCGTTATGCGTTATGCGTTATGCGTTATGCGTTATGCGTTATGCGTTATGCGTTATGCGTTATGCGTTATGCGTTATGCGTTATGCGTTATGCGTTATGCGTTATGCGTTATGCGTTATGCGTTATGCGTTATGCGTTATGCGTTATGCGTTATGCGTTATGCGTTATGCGTTATGCGTTATGCGTTATGCGTTATGCGTTATGCGTTATGCGTTATGCGTTATGCGTTATGCGTTATGCGTTATGCGTTATGCGTTATGCGTTATGCGTTATGCGTTATGCGTTATGCGTTATGCGTTATGCGTTATGCGTTATGCGTTATGCGTTATGCGTTATGCGTTATGCGTTATGCGTTATGCGTTATGCGTTATGCGTTATGCGTTATGCGTTGTGCGTTGTGCGTTGTGCGTTGTGCGTTATGCGTTATGCGTTATGCGTTATGCGTTATGCGTTATGCGTTATGCGTTAAGCGTTACGCGTTACGCGTTACGCGTTATGCGTTATGCGTTATGCGTTATGCGTTATGCGTTATGCGTTATGCGTTATGCGTTATGCGTTATGCGTTACGCGTTATGCGTTATGCGTTATGCGTTATGCGTTATGAGCTATGCGTTACGCGTTATGCGTTATGCGTTATGCGTTACGCGTTACGCGTTATGCGTTATGCGTTATGCGTTATGCGTTACGCGTTATGCGTTATGCGTAATGCGTTAAGCGTTATGCGATATGCGTTATGCGTTATGCGTTAATCGTTAAGCGTTATGCGTTATGCGTTATGCGTTATGCGTTATGCGTTATGCGTTATGCGTTATGCGTTATGCGTTATGCGTTATGCGTTATGCGTTATGCGTTATGCGTTATGCGTTATGCGTTATGCGTTATGCGTTATGCGTTATGCGTTATGCGTTATGCGTTATGCGTTATGCGTTATGCGTTATGGGCTATGCGTTATGCGTTATGCGTTATGCGTTATGCGTTATGCGTTATGCGTTATGCGTTATGCGTTATGCGTTATGCGTTATGCGTTATGCGTTATGCGTTATGCGTTATGCGTTATGCGTTATGCGTTATGCGTTATGCGTTATGCGTTATGCGTTATGCGTTATGCGTTATGCGTTATGCGTTATGCGTTATGCGTTATGCGTTATGCGTTATGCGTTATGCGTTATGCGTTATGCGTTATGCGTTATGCGTTATGCGTTATGCGTTATGCGTTACGCGTTATGCGTTACGCGTTATGCGTAATGCGTTAAGCGTTATGCGATATGCGTTATGCGTTATGCGTTAATCGTTAAGCGTTATGCGTTATGCGCTATGCGGTATGCGTTATTCGTTATGCGTTATGCGTTATGCGTTATGCGTTATGCGTTATGCGTAATGCGTTATGCGTTATGCGTTATGCGTTATGCGTTATTCGTTATGCGTTATGCGTTATGCGTTATGCGTTATGCGTTATGCGTTATGCGTTATGCGATATGCGTTATTCGTTATGCGTTATGCGTTATGCGTTATGCGTTATGCGATATGCGTTATGCGTTATGCGTTTTGCGTTATGCGTTATGCGTTATGCGTTATGCGGTATGCGTTACTCGTTATGCGTTATGCGTTATGCGTTATGCGTTATGCGTTATGCGTTATGCGTTATGGGTTATGCGTTATGCGTTATGCGTTATGCGTTATGCGTTATGCGTTATGCGTTATGCGTTATGCGTTATGCGTTATGCGTTATGCGTTATGCGTTATGCGTTATGCGTTATGCGTTATGCGTTATGCGTTATGCGTTATGCGTTATGCGTTATGCGTTATGCGTTATGCGTTATGCGTTATGCGTTATGCGTTATGCGTTATGCGTTATGCGTTATGCGTTATGCGTTATGCGTTATGCGTTATGCGTTATGCGTTATGCGTTATGCGTTATGCGTTATGCGTTATGCGTTATGCGTTATGCGTTATGCGTTATGCGTTATGCGTTATGCGTTATGCGTTATGCGTTATGCGTTATGCGTTATGCGTTATGCGTTATGCGTTATGCGTTATGCGTTATGCGTTATGCGTTATGCGTTATGCGTTATGCGTTACGCGTTACGCGTTATGCGTTATGCGTTATGCGTTATGCGTTACGCGTTATGCGTTATGCGTAATGCGTTAAGCGTTATGCGATATGCGTTATGCGTTATGCGTTAATCGTTAAGCGTTATGCGTTATTCGCTATGCGGTATGCGTTATTCGTTATGCGTTATGCGTTATGCGTTATGCGTTATGCGTAATGCGTTATGCGTTATGCGTCATGCGTTATGCGTTATGCGTTATGCGTTATGCGTTATGCGTTATGCGTTATGCGTTATGCGTTATGCGTTATGCGTTATGCGTTATGCGTTATGCGTTATGCGTTATGCGTTATGCGTTATGCGTTATGCGTTATGCGTTATGCGTTATGCGTTATGCGTTATGCGTTATGCGTTATGCGTTATGCGTTATGCGTTTTGCGTTATGCGTTATGCGTTATGCGTTATGCGTTATGCGTTATGCGTTATGCGTTATGCGTTATGCGTTATGCGTTATGCGTTATGCGTTATGCGTTATGCGTTATGCGTTATGCGTTATGCGTTATGCGTTATGCGTTATGCGTTATGCGTTATGCGTTTTGCGTTATGCGTTATGCGTTATGCGTTATGCGTTATGCGGTATGCGTTATTCGTTATGCGTTATGCGTTATGCGTTATGCGTTATGCGTTATGCGTTATGCGTTATGCGTTATGCGTTATGCGTTATGCGTTATGCGTTATGCGTTATGCGTTATGCGTTATGCGTTATGCGTTTTGCGTTATGCGTTATGCGTTATGCGATATGCGTTATGCGTTATGCGTTAATCGTTAAGCGTTATGCGTTATTCGTTATGCGTTATGCGTTATGCGTTATGCGTTATGCGTTATGCGTTATGCGTTATGCGTTATGCGTTATGCGTTATGCGTTTTGCGTTATGCGTTATGCGTTATGCGTTATGCGTTATGCGGTATGCGTTATTCGTTATGCGTTATGCGTTATGCGTTATGCGTTATGCGTTATGCGTTATGCGTTATGCGTTATGCGTTATGCGTTATGCGCTATGCGGTATGCGTTATTCGTTATGCGTTATGCGTTATGCGTTATGCGTTATGCGTTATGCGTAATGCGTTATGCGTTATGCGTTATGCGTTATGCGTTATGCGTTATGCGTTATGCGTTATGCGTTATGCGTTATGCGTTATGCGTTATGCGATATGCGTTATTCGTTATGCGTTATGCGTTATGCGTTATGCGATATGCGTTATGCGTTATGCGTTTTGCGTTATGCGTTATGCGTTATGCGTTATGCGTTATGCGGTATGCGTTATTCGTTATGCGTTATGCGTTATGCGTTATGCGTTATGCGTTATGCGTTATGCGTTATGCGTTATGCGTTATGCGTTATGCGTTATGCGTTATGCGTTATGCGTTATGCGTTATGCGTTATGCGTTATGCGTTATGCGTTATGCGTTATGCGTTATGCGTTATGCGTTATGCGTTATGCGTTATGCGTTATGCGTTATGCGTTATGCGTTATGCGTTATGCGTTATGCGTTATGCGTTATGCGTTATGCGTTATGCGTTATGCGTTATGCGTTATGCGTTATGCGTTATGCGTTATGCGTTATGCGTTATGCGTTATGCGTTATGCGTTATGCGTTATGCGTTATGCGTTATGCGTTATGCGTTATGCGTTATGCGTTATGCGTTATGCGTTATGCGTTGTGCGTTGTGCGTTGTGCGTTGTGCGTTATGCGTTATGGGCTATGCGTTATGCGTTATGCGTTATGCGTTATGCGTTATGCGTTATGCGTTATGCGTTATGCGTTATGCGTTATGCGTTATGCGTTATGCGTTATGCGTTATGCGTTATGCGTTATGCGTTATGCGTTATGCGTTATGCGTTATGCGATATGCGTTATGCGTTATGCGTTATGCGTTATGCGTTATGCGTTATGCGTTGTGCGTTGTGCGTTGTGCGTTGTGCGTTGTGCATTGTGCGTTGTGCGTTATGCTTTATGCGTTATGCGTTATGCGTTATGCGTTATGCGTTATGCGTTATGCGTCATGCGTTATGTGTTATGCGTTATGCGTTATGCGTTATGCGTTATGCGTTATGCGTTATGCGTTATGCGTTATGCGTTATGCGTTATGCGTTATGCGTTATGCGTTATGCGTTATGCGTTATGCGTTATGCGTTATGCGTTATGCGTTATGCGTTATGCGTTATGCGTTATGCGTTATGCGTTATGCGTTATGCGTTATGCGTTATGCGTTATGCGTTATGCGTTATGCGTTATGCGTTATGCGTTATGCGTTATGCGTTATGCGTTATGCGTTATGCGTTATGCGTTATGCGTTATTCGTTATGCGTTATGCGTTATGCGTTATGCGTTATGCGTTATGCGTTACACGTTATGCGTTATGCGTTATGCGTTATGCGTTATGCGTTATGAGCTATGCGTTACGCGTTATGCGTTATGCGTTATGCGTTATGCGTTATGCGTTATGCGTTATGCGTTATGCGTTATGCGTTATGCGTTATGCGTTATGCGTTATGCGTTATGCGATATGCGTTATTCGTTATGCGTTATGCGTTATGCGTTATGCGATATGCGTTATGCGTTATGCGTTATGCGTTATGCGTTATGCGTTATGCGTTATGCGTTATGCGTTATGCGGTATGCGTTATTCGTTATGCGTTATGCGTTATGCGTTATGCGTTATGCGTTATGCGTTATGCGTTATGCGTTATGCGTTATGCGTTATGCGTTATGCGTTATGCGTAATGCGTTATGCGTTATGCGTTATGCGTTATGCGTTATGCGAAATGCGTTATGCGTTATGCGTTATGGGCTATGCTTTATGCGTTATGCGTTATGCGTTATGGGTTATTCGTTATGCGTCATGCGTTATCCGTTATGCGTAATGCTTTATGCGTTATGCGTTATGCGTTAAGCGTTATGCGTTATGCGTTATGCGTTATGCGTTATGCGTTATGCGTTATGCGTTATGCGTTATGCGTTATGCGTTATGCGTTATGCGTTATGCGTTATGCGTTATGCGTTATGCGTTATGCGTTATGCGTTATGCGTTATGCGTTATGCGTTATGCGTTATGCGTTATGCGTTATGGGCTATGCGTTATGCGTTATGCGTTATGCGTTATGCGTTATGCGTTATGCGTTATGCGTTATGCGTTATGCGTTATGCGTTATGCGTTATGCGTTATGCGTTATGCGTTATGCGTTATGCGTTATGCGTTATGCGTTATGCGTTATGCGTTATGCGTTATGCGTTATGCGTTATGCGTTATGCGTTATGCGTTATGCGTTATGCGTTATGCGTTATGCGTTATGCGTTATGCGTTATGCGTTATGCGTTATGCGTTATGCGTTATGCGTTATGCGTTATGCGTTATGCGTTATGCGTTATGCGTTATGCGTTATGCGTTATGCGTTATGCGTTATGCGTTATGCGTTATGCGTTATGCGTTATGCGTTATGCGTTATGCGTTATGCGTTATGCGTTATGCGTTGTGCGTTGTGCGTTGTGCGTTGTGCGTTATGCGTTATGCGTTATGCGTTATGCGTTATGCGTTATGCGTTATGCGTTAAGCGTTACGCGTTACGCGTTACGCGTTACGCGTTATGCGTTATGCGTTATGCGTTATGCGTTATGCGTTATGCGTTATGCGTTATGCGTTATGCGTTACGCGTTATGCGTTATGCGTTATGCGTTATGCGTTATGAGCTATGCGTTACGCGTTATGCGTTATGCGTTATGCGTTACGCGTTACGCGTTATGCGTTATGCGTTATGCGTTATGCGTTACGCGTTATGCGTTATGCGTAATGCGTTAAGCGTTATGCGATATGCGTTATGCGTTATGCGTTAATCGTTAAGCGTTATGCGTTATGCGTTATGCGTTATGCGTTATGCGTTATGCGTTATGCGTTATGCGTTATGCGTTATGCGTTATGCGTTATGCGTTATGCGTTATGCGTTATGCGTTATGCGTTATGCGTTATGCGTTATGCGTTATGCGTTATGCGTTATGCGTTATGCGTTATGCGTTATGGGCTATGCGTTATGCGTTATGCGTTATGCGTTATGCGTTATGCGTTATGCGTTATGCGTTATGCGTTATGCGTTATGCGTTATGCGTTATGCGTTATGCGTTATGCGTTATGCGTTATGCGTTATGCGTTATGCGTTATGCGTTGTGCGTTATGCGTTATGCGTTATGCGTTATGCGTTATGCGTTATGCGTTATGCGTTATGCGTTATGCGTTATGCGTTATGCGTTATGCGTTATGCGTTATGCGTTATGCGTTATGCGTTATGCGTTATGCGTTATGCGTTATGCGTTATGCGTTACGCGTTATGCGTTACGCGTTATGCGTAATGCGTTAAGCGTTATGCGATATGCGTTATGCGTTATGCGTTAATCGTTAAGCGTTATGCGTTATGCGCTATGCGGTATGCGTTATTCGTTATGCGTTATGCGTTATGCGTTATGCGTTATGCGTTATGCGTAATGCGTTATGCGTTATGCGTTATGCGTTATGCGTTATTCGTTATGCGTTATGCGTTATGCGTTATGCGTTATGCGTTATGCGTTATGCGTTATGCGATATGCGTTATTCGTTATGCGTTATGCGTTATGCGTTATGCGTTATGCGATATGCGTTATGCGTTATGCGTTTTGCGTTATGCGTTATGCGTTATGCGTTATGCGGTATGCGTTACTCGTTATGCGTTATGCGTTATGCGTTATGCGTTATGCGTTATGCGTTATGCGTTATGGGTTATGCGTTATGCGTTATGCGTTATGCGTTATGCGTTATGCGTTATGCGTTATGCGTTATGCGTTATGCGTTATGCGTTATGCGTTATGCGTTATGCGTTATGCGTTATGCGTTATGCGTTATGCGTTATGCGTTATGCGTTATGCGTTATGCGTTATGCGTTATGCGTTATGCGTTATGCGTTATGCGTTATGCGTTATGCGTTATGCGTTATGCGTTATGCGTTATGCGTTATGCGTTATGCGTTATGCGTTATGCGTTATGCGTTATGCGTTATGCGTTATGCGTTATGCGTTATGCGTTATGCGTTATGCGTTATGCGTTATGCGTTATGCGTTATGCGTTATGCGTTATGCGTTATGCGTTATGCGTTATGCGTTATGCGTTATGCGTTATGCGTTATGCGTTACGCGTTACGCGTTATGCGTTATGCGTTATGCGTTATGCGTTACGCGTTATGCGTTATGCGTAATGCGTTAAGCGTTATGCGATATGCGTTATGCGTTATGCGTTAATCGTTAAGCGTTATGCGTTATTCGCTATGCGGTATGCGTTATTCGTTATGCGTTATGCGTTATGCGTTATGCGTTATGCGTAATGCGTTATGCGTTATGCGTCATGCGTTATGCGTTATGCGTTATGCGTTATGCGTTATGCGTTATGCGTTATGCGTTATGCGTTATGCGTTATGCGTTATGCGTTATGCGTTATGCGTTATGCGTTATGCGTTATGCGTTATGCGTTATGCGTTATGCGTTATGCGTTATGCGTTATGCGTTATGCGTTATGCGTTATGCGTTATGCGTTATGCGTTTTGCGTTATGCGTTATGCGTTATGCGTTATGCGTTATGCGTTATGCGTTATGCGTTATGCGTTATGCGTTATGCGTTATGCGTTATGCGTTATGCGTTATGCGTTATGCGTTATGCGTTATGCGTTATGCGTTATGCGTTATGCGTTATGCGTTATGCGTTACGCGTTATGCGTTATGCGTTATGCGTTATGCGTTATGAGCTATGCGTTACGCGTTATGCGTTATGCGTTATGCGTTACGCGTTACGCGTTATGCGTTATGCGTTATGCGTTATGCGTTACGCGTTATGCGTTATGCGTAATGCGTTAAGCGTTATGCGATATGCGTTATGCGTTATGCGTTAATCGTTAAGCGTTATGCGTTATGCGTTATGCGTTATGCGTTATGCGTTATGCGTTATGCGTTATGCGTTATGCGTTATGCGTTATGCGTTATGCGTTATGCGTTATGCGTTATGCGTTATGCGTTATGCGTTATGCGTTATGCGTTATGCGTTATGCGTTATGCGTTATGCGTTATGCGTTATGCGTTATGGGCTATGCGTTATGCGTTATGCGTTATGCGTTATGCGTTATGCGTTATGCGTTATGCGTTATGCGTTATGCGTTATGCGTTATGCGTTATGCGTTATGCGTTATGCGTTATGCGTTATGCGTTATGCGTTATGCGTTATGCGTTATGCGTTATGCGTTATGCGTTATGCGTTATGCGTTATGCGTTATGCGTTATGCGTTATGCGTTATGCGTTATGCGTTATGCGTTATGCGTTATGCGTTATGCGTTATGCGTTATGCGTTATGCGTTATGCGTTATGCGTTATGCGTTATGCGTTATGCGTTATGCGTTACGCGTTATGCGTTACGCGTTATGCGTAATGCGTTAAGCGTTATGCGATATGCGTTATGCGTTATGCGTTAATCGTTAAGCGTTATGCGTTATGCGCTATGCGGTATGCGTTATTCGTTATGCGTTATGCGTTATGCGTTATGCGTTATGCGTTATGCGTAATGCGTTATGCGTTATGCGTTATGCGTTATGCGTTATTCGTTATGCGTTATGCGTTATGCGTTATGCGTTATGCGTTATGCGTTATGCGTTATGCGATATGCGTTATTCGTTATGCGTTATGCGTTATGCGTTATGCGTTATGCGATATGCGTTATGCGTTATGCGTTTTGCGTTATGCGTTATGCGTTATGCGTTATGCGTTAATCGTTAAGCGTTATGCGTTATTCGCTATGCGGTATGCGTTATTCGTTATGCGTTATGCGTTATGCGTTATGCGTTATGCGTTATGCGTTATGCGTTATGCGTTATGCGTTATGCGTTATGCGTTATGCGTTATGCGTTATGCGTTATGCGTTATGCGTTATGCGTTATGCGTTATGCGTTATGCGTTATGCGTTATGCGTTATGCGTTATGCGTTATGCGTTTTGCGTTATGCGTTATGCGTTATGCGTTATGCGTTATGCGTTATGCGTTATGCGTTATGCGTTATGCGTTATGCGTTATGCGTTATGCGTTATGCGTTATGCGTTATGCGTTATGCGTTATGCGTTATGCGTTATGCGTTATGCGTTATGCGTTATGCGTTATGCGTTATGCGTTATGCGTTATGCGTTATGCGTTATGCGTTATGCGTTATGCGTTATGCGTTATGCGTTATGCGTTATGCGTTATGCGTTATGCGTTATGCGTTATGCGTTATGCGTTATGCGTTATGCGTTATGCGTTATGCGTTATGCGTTATGCGTTATGCGTTATGCGTTATGCGTTATGCGTTATGCGTTATGCGTTATGCGTTATGCGTTATGCGTTATGCGTTATGCGTTATGCGTTATGCGTTATGCGTTATGCGTTATGCGTTATGCGTTATGCGTTATGCGTTATGCGTTATGCGTTATGCGTTATGCGTTATGCGTTATGCGTTATGCGTTATGCGTTATGCGTTATGCGTTATGCGTTATGCGTTATGCGTTATGCGTTATGCGTTATGCGTTATGCGTTATGCGTTATTCGTTATGCGTTATGCGTTATGCGTTATGCGTTATGCGTTATGCGTTACGCGTTATGCGTTATGCGTTATGCGTTATGCGTTATGAGCTATGCGTTACGCGTTATGCGTTATGCGTTATGCGTTATGCGTTATGCGTTATGCGTTATGCGTTATGCGTTATGCGTTATGCGTTATGCGTTATGCGTTATGCGTTTTGCGTTATGCGTTATGCGTTATGCGTTATGCGTTATGCGTTATGCGTTATGCGTTATGCGTTATGCGTTATGCGTTATGCGTTATGCGTTATGCGTTATGCGTTATGCGTTATGCGTTATGCGTTATGCGTTATGCGTTATGCGTTATGCGTTATGCGTTACGCGTTATGCGTTATGCGTTATGCGTTATGCGTTATGAGCTATGCGTTACGCGTTATGCGTTATGCGTTATGCGTTATGCGTTATGCGTTATGCGTTATGCGTTATGCGTTATGCGTTATGCGTTATGCGTTATGCGTTATGCGTTATGCGTTATGCGTTATGCGTTATGCGTTATGCGTTATGCGTTATGCGTTATGCGTTATGCGTTTTGCGTTATGCGTTATGCGTTATGCGTTATGCGTTATGCGTTATGCGTTATGCGTTATGCGTTATGCGTTACGCGTTATGCGTTATGCGTTATGCGTTATGCGTTATGCGTTATGCGTTATGCGTTATGCGTTATGCGTTATGCGTTATGCGTTATGCGTTATGCGTTATGCGTTATGCGTTATGCGTTATGCGTTATGCGTTATGCGTTATGCGTTATGCGTTATGCGTTATGCGTTATGCGTTATGCGTTATGCGTTATGCGTTATGCGTTATTCGTTATGCGTTATGCGTTATGCGTTATGCGTTATGCGTTATGCGTTACGCGTTATGCGTTATGCGTTATGCGTTATGCGTTATGAGCTATGCGTTACGCGTTATGCGTTATGCGTTATGCGTTATGCGTTATGCGTTATGCGTTATGCGTTATGCGTTATGCGTTATGCGTTATGCGTTATGCGATATGCGTTATTCGTTATGCGTTATGCGTTATGCGTTATGCGATATGCGTTATGCGTTATGCGTTATGCGTTATGCGTTATGCGTTATGCGTTATGCGTTATGCGTTATGCGGTATGCGTTATTCGTTATGCGTTATGCGTTATGCGTTATGCGTTATGCGTTATGCGTTATGCGTTACGCGTTATGCGTTATGCGTTATGCGTTATGCGTTATGAGCTATGCGTTACGCGTTATGCGTTATGCGTTATGCGTTACGCGTTACGCGTTATGCGTTATGCGTTATGCGTTATGCGTTACGCGTTATGCGTTATGCGTAATGCGTTAAGCGTTATGCGATATGCGTTATGCGTTATGCGTTAATCGTTAAGCGTTATGCGTTATGCGTTATGCGTTATGCGTTATGCGTTATGCGTTATGCGTTATGCGTTATGCGTTATGCGTTATGCGTTATGCGTTGTGCGTTATGCGTTATGCGTTATGCGTTATGCGTTATGCGTTATGCGTTATGCGTTATGCGTTATGCGTTATGCGTTATGCGTTATGCGTTATGCGTTATGGGCTATGCGTTATGCGTTATGCGTTATGCGTTATGCGTTATGCGTTATGCGTTATGCGTTATGCGTTATGCGTTATGCGTTATGCGTTATGCGTTATGCGGTATGCGTTATTCGTTATGCGTTATGCGTTATGCGTTATGCGTTATGCGTAATGCGTTATGCGTTATGCGTCATGCGTTATGCGTTATGCGTTATGCGTTATGCGTTATGCGTTATGCGTTATGCGTTATGCGTTATGCGTTATGCGTTATGCGTTATGCGTTATGCGTTATGCGTTATGCGTTATGCGTTATGCGTTATGCGTTATGCGTTATGCGTTATGCGTTATGCGTTATGCGTTATGCGTTATGCGTTTTGCGTTATGCGTTATGCGTTATGCGTTATGCGTTATGCGTTATGCGTTATGCGTTATGCGTTATGCGTTATGCGTTATGCGTTATGCGTTATGCGTTATGCGTTATGCGTTATGCGTTATGCGTTATGCGTTATGCGTTATGCGTTATGCGTTATGCGTTATGCGTTATGCGTTATGCGTTATGCGTTATGCGTTATGCGTTATGCGTTATGCGTTATGCGTTATGCGTTATGCGTTATGCGTTATGCGTTATGCGTTATGCGTTATGCGTTATGCGTTATGCGTTATGCGTTATGCGTTATGCGTTATGCGTTATGCGTTATGCGTTATGCGTTATGCGTTATGCGTTATGCGTTATGCGTTATGCGTTATGCGTTATGCGTTATGCGTTATGCGTTATGCGTTATGCGTTATGCGTTATGCGTTATGCGTTATGCGTTATGCGTTATGCGTTACGCGTTACGCGTTATGCGTTATGCGTTATGCGTTATGCGTTACGCGTTATGCGTTATGCGTAATGCGTTAAGCGTTATGCGATATGCGTTATGCGTTATGCGTTAATCGTTAAGCGTTATGCGTTATTCGCTATGCGGTATGCGTTATTCGTTATGCGTTATGCGTTATGCGTTATGCGTTATGCGTAATGCGTTATGCGTTATGCGTCATGCGTTATGCGTTATGCGTTATGCGTTATGCGTTATGCGTTATGCGTTATGCGTTATGCGTTATGCGTTATGCGTTATGCGTTATGCGTTATGCGTTATGCGTTATGCGTTATGCGTTATGCGTTATGCGTTATGCGTTATGCGTTATGCGTTATGCGTTATGCGTTATGCGTTATGCGTTATGCGTTATGCGTTTTGCGTTATGCGTTATGCGTTATGCGTTATGCGTTATGCGTTATGCGTTATGCGTTATGCGTTATGCGTTATGCGTTATGCGTTATGCGTTATGCGTTATGCGTTATGCGTTATGCGTTATGCGTTATGCGTTATGCGTTATGCGTTATGCGTTATGCGTTATGCGTTATGCGTTATGCGTTATGCGTTATGCGTTATGCGTTATGCGTTATGCGTTATGCGTTATGCGTTATGCGTTATGCGTTATGCGTTATGCGTTATGCGTTATGCGTTATGCGTTATGCGTTATGCGTTATGCGTTATGCGTTATGCGTTATGCGTTATGCGTTATGCGTTATGCGTTATGCGTTATGCGTTATGCGTTATGCGTTATGCGTTATGCGTTATGCGTTATGCGTTATGCGTTATGCGTTATGCGTTATGCGTTATGCGTTATGCGTTATGCGTTATGCGTTATGCGTTATGCGTTATGCGTTATGCGTTATGCGTTATGCGTTATGCGTTATGCGTTATGCGTTATGCGTTATGCGTTATTCGTTATGCGTTATGCGTTATGCGTTATGCGTTATGCGTTATGCGTTACGCGTTATGCGTTATGCGTTATGCGTTATGCGTTATGCGTTATGAGCTATGCGTTACGCGTTATGCGTTATGCGTTATGCGTTATGCGTTATGCGTTATGCGTTATGCGTTATGCGTTATGCGTTATGCGTTATGCGATATGCGTTATTCGTTATGCGTTATGCGTTATGCGTTATGCGATATGCGTTATGCGTTATGCGTTATGCGTTATGCGTTATGCGTTATGCGTTATGCGTTATGCGTTATGCGGTATGCGTTATTCGTTATGCGTTATGCGTTATGCGTTATGCGTTATGCGTTATGCGTTATGCGTTATGCGTTATGCGTTATGCGTTATGCGTTATGCGTTATGCGTTATGCGTAATGCGTTATGCGTTATGCGTTATGCGTTATGCGTTATGCGAAATGCGTTATGCGTTATGCGTTATGGGCTATGCTTTATGCGTTATGCGTTATGCGTTATGGGTTATTCGTTATGCGTCATGCGTTATCCGTTATGCGTAATGCTTTATGCGTTATGCGTTATGCGTTAAGCGTTATGCGTTATGCGTTATGCGTTATGCGTTATGCGTTATGCGTTATGCGTTATGCGTTATGCGTTATTCGTTATGCGTTATGCGTTATGCGTTATGCGTTATGCGTTATGCGTTACGCGTTATGCGTTATGCGTTATGCGTTATGCGTTATGAGCTATGCGTTACGCGTTATGCGTTATGCGTTATGCGTTATGCGTTATGCGTTATGCGTTATGCGTTATGCGTTATGCGTTATGCGTTATGCGTTATGCGATATGCGTTATTCGTTATGCGTTATGCGTTATGCGTTATGCGATATGCGTTATGCGTTATGCGTTATGCGTTATGCGTTATGCGTTATGCGTTATGCGTTATGCGTTATGCGGTATGCGTTATTCGTTATGCGTTATGCGTTATGCGTTATGCGTTATGCGTTATGCGTTATGCGTTATGCGTTATGCGTTATGCGTTATGCGTTATGCGTTATGCGTTATGCGTAATGCGTTATGCGTTATGCGTTATGCGTTATGCGTTATGCGAAATGCGTTATGCGTTATGCGTTATGGGCTATGCTTTATGCGTTATGCGTTATGCGTTATGGGTTATTCGTTATGCGTCATGCGTTATCCGTTATGCGTAATGCTTTATGCGTTATGCGTTATGCGTTAAGCGTTATGCGTTATGCGTTATGCGTTATGCGTTATGCGTTATGCGTTATGCGTTATGCGTTATGCGTTATGCGTTATGCGTTATGCGTTATGCGTTATGCGTTATGCGTTATGCGTTATGCGTTATGCGTTATGCGTTATGCGTTATGCGTTATGCGTTATGCGTTATGCGTTATGCGTTATGGGCTATGCGTTATGCGTTATGCGTTATGCGTTATGCGTTATGCGTTATGCGTTATGCGTTATGCGTTATGCGTTATGCGTTATGCGTTATGCGTTATGCGTTATGCGTTATGCGTTATGCGTTATGCGTTATGCGTTATGCGTTATGCGTTATGCGTTATGCGTTATGCGTTATGCGTTATGCGTTATGCGTTATGCGTTATGCGTTATGCGTTATGCGTTATGCGTTATGCGTTATGCGTTATGCGTTATGCGTTATGCGTTATGCGTTATGCGTTATGCGTTATGCGTTATGCGTTATGCGTTATGCGTTATGCGTTATGCGTTATGCGTTATGCGTTATGCGTTATGCGTTATGCGTTATGCGTTGTGCGTTGTGCGTTGTGCGTTGTGCGTTATGCGTTATGCGTTATGCGTTATGCGTTATGCGTTATGCGTTATGCGTTAAGCGTTACGCGTTACGCGTTACGCGTTATGCGTTATGCGTTATGCGTTATGCGTTATGCGTTATGCGTTATGCGTTATGCGTTATGCGTTATGCGTTACGCGTTATGCGTTATGCGTTATGCGTTATGCGTTATGAGCTATGCGTTACGCGTTATGCGTTATGCGTTATGCGTTACGCGTTACGCGTTATGCGTTATGCGTTATGCGTTATGCGTTACGCGTTATGCGTTATGCGTAATGCGTTAAGCGTTATGCGATATGCGTTATGCGTTATGCGTTAATCGTTAAGCGTTATGCGTTATGCGTTATGCGTTATGCGTTATGCGTTATGCGTTATGCGTTATGCGTTATGCGTTATGCGTTATGCGTTATGCGTTATGCGTTATGCGTTATGCGTTATGCGTTATGCGTTATGCGTTATGCGTTATGCGTTATGCGTTATGCGTTATGCGTTATGCGTTATGCGTTATGCGTTATGCGTTATGGGCTATGCGTTATGCGTTATGCGTTATGCGTTATGCGTTATGCGTTATGCGTTATGCGTTATGCGTTATGCGTTATGCGTTATGCGTTATGCGTTATGCGTTATGCGTTATGCGTTATGCGTTATGCGTTATGCGTTATGCGTTATGCGTTATGCGTTATGCGTTATGCGTTATGCGTTATGCGTTATGCGTTATGCGTTATGCGTTATGCGTTATGCGTTATGCGTTATGCGTTATGCGTTATGCGTTATGCGTTATGCGTTATGCGTTATGCGTTATGCGTTATGCGTTATGCGTTATGCGTTATGCGTTATGCGTTATGCGTTATGCGTTATGCGTTATGCGTTACGCGTTATGCGTAATGCGTTAAGCGTTATGCGATATGCGTTATGCGTTATGCGTTAATCGTTAAGCGTTATGCGTTATGCGCTATGCGGTATGCGTTATTCGTTATGCGTTATGCGTTATGCGTTATGCGTTATGCGTTATGCGTAATGCGTTATGCGTTATGCGTTATGCGTTATGCGTTATTCGTTATGCGTTATGCGTTATGCGTTATGCGTTATGCGTTATGAGTTATGCGTTATGCGATATGCGTTATGCGTTATGCGTTATGCGTTATGCGTTATGCGTAATGCGTTAAGCGTTATGCGATATGCGTTATGCGTTATGCGTTAATCGTTAAGCGTTATGCGTTATGCGCTATGCGGTATGCGTTATTCGTTATGCGTTATGCGTTATGCGTTATGCGTTATGCGTTATGCGTAATGCGTTATGCGTTATGCGTTATGCGTTATGCGTTATGCGTTATGCGTTATGCGTTATGCGTTATGCGTTATGCGTTATGCGTTATGGGTTATGCGTTATGCGTTATGCGTTATGCGTTATGCGTTATGCGTTATGCGTTATGCGTTATGCGTTATGCGATATGCGTTATGCGTTATGCGTTAATCGTTAAGCGTTATTCGTTATGCGCTATGCGGTATGCGTTATTCGTTATGCGTTATGCGTTATGCGTTATGCGTTATGCGTTATGCGTTATGCGTTATGCGTTATGCGTTATGCGTTATGCGTTATGCGTTATGCGTTATGCGTTATGCGTTATGCGTTATGCGTTATGCGTTATGCGTTATGCGTTATGCGTTATGCGTTATTCGTTATGCGTTATGCGTTATGCGTTATGCGTTATGCGTTATGCGTTACGCGTTATGCGTTATGCGTTATGCGTTATGCGTTATGCTGTATGCGTTATGCGTTATGTGTTATGCGTTGTGCGTTGTGCGTTGTGCGTTGTGCGTTATGCGTTATGCGTTATGCGTTATGCGTTATGCGTTATGCGTTATGCGTTATGCGTTATGCGTTATGCGTTATGCGTTATGCGTTATGCGTTATGCGTTATGCGTTATGCGTTACGCGTTATGCGTTATGCGTTATGCGTTATGCGTTACGCGTTATGCGTTATGCGTTATGCGTTATGCGTTATGCTGTATGCGTTATGCGTTATGCGTTATGCGTTATGTGTTATGCGTTGTGCGTTGTGCGTTGTGCGTTGTGCGTTATGCGTTATGCGTTATGCGTTATGCGTTATGCGTTATGCGTTATGCGTTATGCGTTATGCGTTATGCGTTACGCGTTACGCGTTATGCGTTATGCGTTATGCGTTACGCGTTATGCGTTATGCGTAATGCGTTAAGCGTTATGCGATATGCGTTATGCGTTATGCGTTAATCGTTAAGCGTTATGCGTTATTCGCTATGCGGTATGCGTTATTCGTTATGCGTTATGCGTTATGCGTTATGCGTTATGCGTAATGCGTTATGCGTTATGCGTCATGCGTTATGCGTTATGCGTTATGCGTTATGCGTTATGCGTTATGCGTTATGCGTTATGCGTTATGCGTTATGCGTTATGCGTTATGCGTTATGCGTTATGCGTTATGCGTTATGCGTTATGCGTTATGCGTTATGCGTTATGCGTTATGCGTTTTGCGTTATGCGTTATGCGTTATGCGTTATGCGTTATGCGTTATGCGTTATGCGTTATGCGTTATGCGTTATGCGTTATGCGTTATGCGTTATGCGTTATGCGTTATGCGTTATGCGTTATGCGTTATGCGTTATGCGTTATGCGTTATGCGTTATGCGTTATGCGTTATGCGTTATGCGTTATGCGTTATGCGTTATGCGTTATGCGTTATGCGTTATGCGTTATGCGTTATGCGTTATGCGTTATGCGTTATGCGTTATGCGTTATGCGTTATGCGTTATGCGTTATGCGTTATGCGTTATGCGTTATGCGTTATGCGTTATGCGTTATGCGTTATGCGTTATGCGTTATGCGTTATGCGTTATGCGTTATGCGTTATGCGTTATGCGTTATGCGTTATGCGTTATGCGTTATGCGTTATGCGTTATGCGTTATGCGTTATGCGTTATGCGTTATGCGTTATGCGTTATGCGTTATGCGTTATGCTGTATGCGTTATGCGTTATGTGTTATGCGTTGTGCGTTGTGCGTTGTGCGTTGTGCGTTATGCGTTATGCGTTATGCGTTATGCGTTATGCGTTGTGCGTTGTGCGTTGTGCGTTGTGCGTTGTGCGTTATGCGTTATGGGCTATGCGTTATGCGTTATGCGTTATGCGTTATGCGTTATGCGTTATGCGTTATGCGTTATGCGTTATGCGTTATGCGTTATGCGTTATGCGTTATGAGCTATGCGTTACGCGTTATGCGTTATGCGTTATGCGTTATGCGTTATGCGTTATGCGTTGTGCGTTGTGCGTTGTGCGTTGTGCGTTGTGCGTTGTGCGTTGTGCGTTATGCGTTATGCTTTATGCGTTATGCGTTATGCGTTATGCGTTATGCGTTATGCGTTATGCGTTATGAGTTATGCGTTATGCGTTATGCGTTATGCGTTATGAGTTATGCGTTATGCGTTATGCGTTATGCGTTATGCGTTATGTGTTATGCGTTATGCGTTATGCGTTATGCGTTATGCGTTATGCGTTATGCGATATGCGTTATGCGTTATGCGTTATGCGTTATGCGTTATGCGTTATGCGTTGTGCGTTGTGCGTTGTGCGTTGTGCGTTGTGCGTTGTGCGTTGTGCGTTATGCTTTATGCGTTATGCGTTATGCGTCATGCGTTATCCGTTATGCGTAATGCTTTATGCGTTATGCGTTATGCGTTAAGCGTTATGCGTTATGCGTTATGCGTTATGCGTTATGCGTTATGCGTTATGCGTTATGCGTTATGCGTTATGCGTTATGCGTTATGCGTTATGCGTTATGCGTTATGCGTTATGCGTTATGCGTTATGCGTTATGCGTTATGCGTTATGCGTTATGCGTTATGCGTTATGCGTTATGCGTTATGGGCTATGCGTTATGCGTTATGCGTTATGCGTTATGCGTTATGCGTTATGCGTTATGCGTTATGCGTTATGCGTTATGCGTTATGCGTTATGCGTTATGCGTTATGCGTTATGCGTTATGCGTTATGCGTTATGCGTTATGCGTTATGCGTTATGCGTTATGCGTTATGCGTTATGCGTTATGCGTTATGCGTTATGCGTTATGCGTTATGCGTTATGTGTTATGCGTTATGCGTTATGCGTTATGCGTTATGCGTTATGCGTTATGCGTTATGCGTTATGCGTTATGCGTTATGCGTTATGCGTTATGCGTTATGCGTTATGCGTTATGCGTTATGCGTTAAGCGTTACGCGTTACGCGTTACGCGTTACGCGTTATGCGTTATGCGTTATGCGTTATGCGTTATGCGTTATGCGTTATGCGTTACGCGTTATGCGTTATGCGTTATGCGTTATGCGTTATGAGCTATGCGTTACGCGTTATGCGTTATGCGTTATGCGTTACGCGTTACGCGTTATGCGTTATGCGTTATGCGTTATGCGTTACGCGTTATGCGTTATGCGTAATGCGTTAAGCGTTATGCGATATGCGTTATGCGTTATGCGTTAATCGTTAAGCGTTATGCGTTATGCGTTATGCGTTATGCGTTATGCGTTATGCGTTATGCGTTATGCGTTATGCGTTATGCGTTATGCGTTATGCGTTATGCGTTATGCGTTATGCGTTATGCGTTATGCGTTATGCGTTATGCGTTATGGGCTATGCGTTATGCGTTATGCGTTATGCGTTATGCGTTATGCGTTATGCGTTATGCGTTATGCGTTATGCGTTATGCGTTATGCGTTATGCGTTATGCGTTATGCGTTATGCGTTATGCGTTATGCGTTATGCGTTATGCGTTATGCGTTATGCGTTATGCGTTATGCGTTATGCGTTATGCGTTATGCGTTATGCGTTATGCGTTATGCGTTATGCGTTATGCGTTATGCGTTATGCGTTATGCGTTATGCGTTATGCGTTATGCGTTATGCGTTATGCGTTATGCGTTATGCGTTATGCGTTATGCGTTATGCGTTACGCGTTATGCGTAATGCGTTAAGCGTTATGCGATATGCGTTATGCGTTATGCGTTAATCGTTAAGCGTTATGCGTTATGCGCTATGCGGTATGCGTTATTCGTTATGCGTTATGCGTTATGCGTTATGCGTTATGCGTTATGCGTAATGCGTTATGCGTTATGCGTTATGCGTTATGCGTTATGCGTTATGCGTTATGCGTTATGCGTTATGCGTTATGCGTTATGCGTTATGCGATATGCGTTATTCGTTATGCGTTATGCGTTATGCGTTATGCGATATGCGTTATGCGTTATGCGTTTTGCGTTATGCGTTATGCGTTATGCGTTATGCGTTATGCGGTATGCGTTATTCGTTATGCGTTATGCGTTATGCGTTATGCGTTATGCGTTATGCGTTATGCGTTATGCGTTATGCGTTATGCGTTATGCGTTATGCGTTATGCGTTATGCGTTATGCGTTATGCGTTATGCGTTATGCGTTATGCGTTATGCGTTATGCGTTATGCGTTATGCGTTATGCGTTATGCGTTATGCGTTATGCGTTATGCGTTATGCGTTATGCGTTATGCGTTATGCTTTATGCGTTATGCGTTATGCGTTATGCGTTATGCGTTATGCGTTATGCGTTATGCGTTATGCGTTATGCGTTATGCGTTATGCGTTATGCGTTATGCGTTATGCGTTATGCGTTATGCGTTATGCGATATGCGTTATGCGTTATGCGTTAATCGTTAAGCGTTATTCGTTATGCGCTATGCGGTATGCGTTATTCGTTATGCGTTATGCGTTATGCGTTATGCGTTATGCGTTATGCGTAATGCGTTATGCGTTATGCGTTATGCGTTATGCGTTATGCGTTATGCGTTATGCGTTATGCGTTATGCGTTATGCGTTATGCGTTATGCGTTATGCGTTATGCGTTATGCGTTATGCGTTATGCGTTATGCGTTATGCGTTATGCGTTATGCGTTATGCGTTATGCGTTATGCGTTATGCGTTATGCGTTATGCGTTATGCGTTATGCGTTATGCGTTATGCGTTATGCGTTATGCGTTATGCGTTATGCGTTATGCGTTATGCGTTATTCGTTATGCGTTATGCGTTATGCGTTATTCGTTATGCGTTATGCGTTATGCGTTATGCGTTATGCGTTATGCGTAATGCGTTATGCGTTATGCGTTATGCGTTATGCGTTATGCGTTATGCGTTATGCGTTATGCGTTATGCGTTATGCGTTATGCGTTATGCGTTATGCGATATGCGTTATTCGTTATGCGTTATGCGTTATGCGTTATGCGATATGCGTTATGCGTTATGCGTTTTGCGTTATGCGTTATGCGTTATGCGTTATGCGTTATGCGGTATGCGTTATTCGTTATGCGTTATGCGTTATGCGTTATGCGTTATGCGTTATGCGTTATGCGTTATGCGTTATGCGTTATGCGTTATGCGTTATGCGTTATGCGTTATGCGTTATGCGTTATGCGTTATGCGTTATGCGTTATGCGTTATGCGTTATGCGTTATGCGTTATGCGTTATGCGTTATGCGTTATGCGTTATGCGTTATGCGTTATGCGTTATGCGTTATGCGTTATGCGTTATGCGTTATGCGTTATGCGTTATGCGTTATGCGTTATGCGTTATGCGTTATGCGTTATGCGTTATGCGTTATGCGTTATGCGTTATGCGTTATGCGTTATGCGTTATGCGTTATGCGATATGCGTTATGCGTTATGCGTTAATCGTTAAGCGTTATTCGTTATGCGCTATGCGGTATGCGTTATTCGTTATGCGTTATGCGTTATGCGTTATGCGTTATGCGTTATGCGTAATGCGTTATGCGTTATGCGTTATGCGTTATGCGTTATGCGTTATGCGTTATGCGTTATGCGTTATGCGTTATGCGTTATGCGTTATGCGTTATGCGTTATGCGTTATGCGTTATGCGTTATGCGTTATGCGTTATGCGTTATGCGTTATGCGTTATGCGTTATGCGTTATGCGTTATGCGTTATGCGTTATGCGTTATGCGTTATGAGTTATGCGTTATGCGTTATGCGTTATTCGTTATGCGTTATGCGTTATGCGTTATGCGTTATGCGTTATGCGTTACGCGTTACGCGTTATGCGTTATGCGTTATGCGTTATGCTGTATGCGTTATGCGTTATGTGTTATGCGTTGTGCGTTGTGCGTTGTGCGTTGTGCGTTATGCGTTATGCGTTATGCGTTATGCGTTATGCGTTATGCGTTATGCGTTATGCGTTATGCGTTACGCGTTACGCGTTATGCGTTATGCGTTATGCGTTATGCGTTACGCGTTATGCGTTATGCGTAATGCGTTAAGCGTTATGCGATATGCGTTATGCGTTATGCGTTAATCGTTAAGCGTTATGCGTTATTCGCTATGCGGTATGCGTTATTCGTTATGCGTTATGCGTTATGCGTTATGCGTTATGCGTAATGCGTTATGCGTTATGCGTCATGCGTTATGCGTTATGCGTTATGCGTTATGCGTTATGCGTTATGCGTTATGCGTTATGCGTTATGCGTTATGCGTTATGCGTTATGCGTTATGCGTTATGCGTTATGCGTTATGCGTTATGCGTTATGCGTTATGCGTTATGCGTTATGCGTTATGCGTTATGCGTTATGCGTTATGCGTTATGCGTTATGCGTTATGCGTTATGCGTTATGCGTTATGCGTTATGCGTTATGCGTTATGCGTTATGCGTTATGCGTTATGCGTTATGCGTTATGCGTTATGCGTTATGCGTTATGCGTTATGCGCTATGCGGTATGCGTTATTCGTTATGCGTTATGCGTTATGCGTTATGCGTTATGCGTTATGCGTTATGCGTTATGCGTTATGCGTTATGCGTTATGCGTTATGCGTTATGCGTTTTGCGTTATGCGTTATGCGTTATGCGTTATGCGTTATGCGTTATGCGTTATGCGTTATGCGTTATGCGTTATGCGTTATGCGTTATGCGTTATGCGTTATGCGTTATGCGTTATGCGTTATGCGTTATGCGTTATGCGTTATGCGTTATGCGTTATGCGTTATGCGTTATGCGTTATGCGTTATGCGTTATGCGTTATGCGTTATGCGTTATGCGTTATGCGTTATGCGTTATGCGTTATGCGTTATGCGTTATGCGTTATGCGTTATGCGTTATGCGTTATGCGTTATGCGTTATGCGTTATGCGTTATGCGTTATGCGTTATGCGTTATGCGTTATGCGTTATGCGTTATGCGTTATGCGTTATGCGTTATGCGTTATGCGTTATGCGTTATGCGTTATTCGTTATGCGTTATGCGTTATGCGTTATGCGTTATGCTTTATGTGTTACGCGTTATGCGTTATGCGTTATGCGTTATGCGTTATGCGTTATGAGCTATGCGTTACGCGTTATGCGTTATGCGTTATGCGTTACGCGTTACGCGTTATGCGTTATGCGTTATGCGTTATGCGTTACGCGTTATGCGTTATGCGTAATGCGTTAAGCGTTATGCGATATGCGTTATGCGTTATGCGTTAATCGTTAAGCGTTATGCGTTATGCGCTATGCGTTATGCGTTATGCGTTATGCGTTATGCGTTATGCGTTATGCGTTATGCGTTATGCGTTATGCGTTATGCTGTATGCGTTATGCGTTATGTGTTATGCGTTGTGCGTTGTGCGTTGTGCGTTGTGCGTTATGCGTTATGCGTTATGCGTTATGCGTTATGCGTTATGCGTTGTGCGTTGTGCGTTGTGCGTTGTGCGTTGTGCGTTATGCGTTATGGGCTATGCGTTATGCGTTATGCGTTATGCGTTATGCGTTATGCGTTATGCGTTATGCGTTATGCGTTATGCGTTATGCGTTATGCGTTATGCGTTATGCGTTATGCGTTATGCGTTATGCGTTATGCGTTATGCGTTATGCGTTATGCGTTATGCGTTATGCGTTATGCGTTATGCGTTATGCGTTATGCGTTATGCGTTATGCGTTATGAGCTATGCGTTACGCGTTATGCGTTATGCGTTATGCGTTATGCGTTATGCGTTATGCGTTATGCGATATGCGTTATGCGTTATGCGTTATGCGTTATGCGTTATGCGTTATGCGTTATGCGTCATGCGTTATGCGTTATGCGTTATGCGTTATTCGTTATGCGTTATGCGTTATGCGTTATGCGTTATGCGTTATGCGTTACGCGTTATGCGTTATGCGTTATGCGTTATGCGTTATGCGTTATGCGTTATGCGTTATGCGTTATGCGTTATGCGTTATGCGTTATGCGTTATGCGTTATGCGTTATGCGTTATGCGTTATGCGTTATGCGTTATGCGTTATGCGTTATGCGTTATGCGTTATGCGTTATGCGTTATGCGTTATGCGTTATGCGTTATGCGTTATGCGTTATGCGTTATGCGTTATGCGTTATGCGTCATGCGTTATGCGTTATGCGTTATGCGTTATGCGTTATGCGTTATGCGTTATGCGTTATGCGTTATGCGTTATGCGTTATGCGTTATGCGTTATGCGTTATGCGTTATGCGTTATGCGTTATGCGTTATGCGTTATGCGTTATGCGTTATGCGTTATGCGTTATGCGTTATGCGTTATGCGTTATGCGTTATGCGTTATGCGTTATGCGTTATGCGTTATGCGTTATGCGTTATGCGTTATGCGTTATGCGTTATGCGTTATGCGTTATTCGTTATGCGTTATGCGTTATGCGTTATGCGTTATGCGTTATGCGTTATGCGTTACGCGTTATGCGTTATGCGTTATGCGTTATGCGTTATGAGCTATGCGTTACGCGTTATGCGTTATGCGTTATGCGTTATGCGTTATGCGTTATGCGTTATGCGTTATGCGTTATGCGTTATGCGTTATGCGTTATGCGTTATGCGTTATGCGTTATGCGTTATTCGTTATGCGTTATGCGTTATGCGTTATGCGTTATGCGTTATGCGTTATGCGTTACGCGTTATGCGTTATGCGTTATGCGTTATGCGTTATGAGCTATGCGTTATGCGTTATGCGTTATGCGTTATGCGTTATGCGTTATGCGTTATGCGTTATGCGTTATGCGTTGTGCGTTATGCTTTATGCGTTATGCGTTATGCGTTATGCGTTATGCGTTATGCTTCATGCGTTATGCGTTATGCGTTATGCGTTATGCGTTATGCGTTATGCGTTATGCGTTATGCGTTATGCGTTATGCGTTATGCGTTATGCGTTATGCGTTATGCGTTATGCGTTATGCGTTATGCGTTATGCGTTATGCGTTATGCGTTATGCGTTATGCGTTATGCGTTATGCGTTATGCGTTATGCGTTATGCGTTATGCGTTATGCGTTATGCGTTATGCGTTATGCGTTATGCGTTATGCGTTATGCGTTATGCGTTATGCGTTATGCGTTATGCGTTATGCGTTATGCGTTATTCGTTATGCGTTATGCGTTATGCGTTATGCGTTATGCGTTATGCGTTACGCGTTATGCGTTATGCGTTATGCGTTATGCGTTATGAGCTATGCGTTACGCGTTATGCGTTATGCGTTATGCGTTATGCGTTATGCGTTATGCGTTATGCGTTATGCGTTATGCGTTATGCGTTATGCGTTATGCGATATGCGTTATTCGTTATGCGTTATGCGTTATGCGTTATGCGATATGCGTTATGCGTTATGCGTTATGCGTTATGCGTTATGCGTTATGCGTTATGCGTTATGCGTTATGCGTTATGCGGTATGCGTTATTCGTTATGCGTTATGCGTTATGCGTTATGCGTTATGCGTTATGCGTTATGCGTTATGCGTTATGCGTTATGCGTTATGCGTTATGCGTTATGCGTAATGCGTTATGCGTTATGCGTTATGCGTTATGCGTTATGCGAAATGCGTTATGCGTTATGCGTTATGGGCTATGCTTTATGCGTTATGCGTTATGCGTTATGGGTTATTCGTTATGCGTCATGCGTTATCCGTTATGCGTAATGCTTTATGCGTTATGCGTTATGCGTTAAGCGTTATGCGTTATGCGTTATGCGTTATGCGTTGTGCGTTATGCTTTATGCGTTATGTGTTATGCGTTATGCGTTATGCGTTATGCGTTATGCGTTATGCGTTATGCGTTATGCGTTATGCGTTATGCGTTATGCGTTATGCGTTATGCGTTATGCGTTATGCGTTATGCGTTATGCGTTATGCGTTATGCGTTATGCGTTATGCGTTATGCGTTATGCGTAATGCTTTATGCGTTATGCGTTATGCGTTATGCGTTATGCGTCATGCGTTATGCGTTATGCGTTATGCGTTATGCGTTATGCGTTATGCGTTATGCGTTATGCGTTATGCGTTATGCGTTATGCGTTATGCGTTATGCGTTATGCGTTATGCGTTATGCGTTATGCGTTATGCGTTATGCGTTATGCGTTATGCGTTATGCGTTATGCGTTATGCGTTATGCGTTATGCGTTATGCGTTATGCGTTATGCGTTATGCGTTATGCGTTATGCGTTATGCGTTATGCGTTATGCGTTATGCGTTATGCGTTATGCGTTATGCGTTATGCGTTATGCGTTATGCGTTATGCGTTATGCGTTATGCGTTATGCGTTATGCGTTATGCGTTATGGGCTATGCGTTATGCGTTATGCGTTATGCGTTATGCGTTATGCGTTATGCGTTATGCGTTATGCGTTATGCGTTATGCGTTATGCGTTATGCGTTATGCGTTATGCGTTATGCGTTATGCGTTATGCGTTATGCGTTATGCGTTATGCGTTATGCGTTATGCGTTATGCGTTATGCGTTATGCGTTATGCGTTATGCGTTATGCGTTATGCGTTATGCGTTATGCGTTATGCGTTATGCGTTATGCGTTATGCGTTATGCGTTATGCGTTATGCGTTATGCGTTATGCGTTATGCGTTATGCGTTATGCGTTATGCGTTATGCGTTATGCGTTATGCGTTATGCGTTATGCGTTATGCGTTATGCGTTATGCGTTATGCGTTATGCGTTATGCGTTATGCGTTATGCGTTATGCGTTATGCGTTATGCGTTATGCGTTATGCGTTATGCGTTATGCGTTATGCGTTATCCGTTATGCGTTATGCGTTATCCGTTATGCGTTATGCGTTATGCGTTATGCGTTATGCGTTATGCGTTATGCGTTATGCGTTATGCGTTATGCGTTATGCGTTATGCGTTATGCGTTATGCGTTATGCGTTATGCGTTATGCGTTATGCGTTATGCGTTATGCGTTATGCGTTATGCGTTATGCGTTATGCGTTATGCGTTATGCGTTATGCGTTATGCGTTATGCGTTATGCGTTATGCGTTATGCGTTATGCGTTATGCGTTATGCGTTATGCGTTATGCGTTATGCGTTATGCGTTATGCGTTATGCGTTATGCGTTATGCGTTATGCGTTATGCGTTATGCGTTATGCGTTATGCGTTATGCGTTATGCGTTATGCGTTATGCGTTATGCGTTATGCGTTATGCGTTATGCGTTATGCGTTATGCGTTATGCGTTATGCGTTATGCGTTATGCGTTATGCGTTATGCGTTATGCGTTATGCGTTATGCGTTATGCGTTATGCGTTATGCGTTATGCGTTATGCGTTATGCGTTATGCGTTATGCGTTATGCGTTATGCGTTATGCGTTATGCGTTATGCGTTATGCGTTATGCGTTATGCGTTATGCGTTATGCGTTATGCGTTATGCGTTATGCGTTATGCGTTATGCGTTATGCGTTATGCGTTATGCGTTATGCGTTATGCGTTATGCGTTATGCGTTATGCGTTATGCGTTATGCGTTATGCGTTATGCGTTATGCGTTATGCGTTATGCGTTATGCGTTATGCGTTATGCGTTATGCGTTATGCGTTATGCGTTATGCGTTATGCGTTATGCGTTATGCGTTATGCGTTATGCGTTATGCGTTATCCGTTATGCGTTATGCGTTATCCGTTATGCGTTATGCGTTATGCGTTATGCGTTATCCGTTATGCGTTATGCGTTATGCGTCAAGCGTTATCCGTTATGCGTTATGCGTTATGCGTTATGCGATATGCGTTATGCGTTATGCGTTATGCGTTATGCGTTATGCGTTATGCGTTATGCGTTATGCGTTATGCGTTATGCGTTATGCGTTATGCGTTGTGCGTTACGCGTTATGCGTTATGCGTTATGCGTTATGAGCTATGCGTTACGCGTTATGCGTTATGCGTTATGCGTTATGCGTTATGCGTTATGCGTTATGCGTTATGCGTTATGCGTTATGCGTTATGCGTTATGCGTTATGCGTTATGCGTTATGCGTTATGCGTTATGCGTTATGCGTTATGCGTTATGCGTTATGCGTTATGCGTTATTCGTTATGCGTTATGCGTTATGCGTTATGCGTTATGCGTTATGCGTTATGCGTTACGCGTTATGCGTTATGCGTTATGCGTTATGCGTTATGAGCTATGCGTTATGCGTTATGCGTTATGCGTTATGCGTTATGCGTTATGCGTTATGCGTTATGCGTTATGCGTTGTGCGTTATGCTTTATGCGTTATGCGTTATGCGTTATGCGTTATGCGTTATGCTTCATGCGTTATGCGTTATGCGTTATGCGTTATGCGTTATGCGTTATGCGTTATGCGTTATGCGTTATGCGTTATGCGTTATGCGTTATGCGTTATGCGTTATGCGTTATGCGTTATGCGTTATGCGTTATGCGTTATGCGTTATGCGTTATGCGTTATGCGTTATGCGTTATGCGTTATGCGTTATGCGTTATGCGTTATGCGTTATGCGTTATGCGTTATGCGTTATGCGTTATGCGTTATGCGTTATGCGTTATGCGTTATGCGTTATGCGTTATGCGTTATGCGTTATTCGTTATGCGTTATGCGTTATGCGTTATGCGTTATGCGTTATGCGTTACGCGTTATGCGTTATGCGTTATGCGTTATGCGTTATGAGCTATGCGTTACGCGTTATGCGTTATGCGTTATGCGTTATGCGTTATGCGTTATGCGTTATGCGTTATGCGTTATGCGTTATGCGTTATGCGTTATGCGATATGCGTTATTCGTTATGCGTTATGCGTTATGCGTTATGCGATATGCGTTATGCGTTATGCGTTATGCGTTATGCGTTATGCGTTATGCGTTATGCGTTATGCGTTATGCGTTATGCGGTATGCGTTATTCGTTATGCGTTATGCGTTATGCGTTATGCGTTATGCGTTATGCGTTATGCGTTATGCGTTATGCGTTATGCGTTATGCGTTATGCGTTATGCGTAATGCGTTATGCGTTATGCGTTATGCGTTATGCGTTATGCGAAATGCGTTATGCGTTATGCGTTATGGGCTATGCTTTATGCGTTATGCGTTATGCGTTATGGGTTATTCGTTATGCGTCATGCGTTATCCGTTATGCGTAATGCTTTATGCGTTATGCGTTATGCGTTAAGCGTTATGCGTTATGCGTTATGCGTTATGCGTTGTGCGTTATGCTTTATGCGTTATGTGTTATGCGTTATGCGTTATGCGTTATGCGTTATGCGTTATGCGTTATGCGTTATGCGTTATGCGTTATGCGTTATGCGTTATGCGTTATGCGTTATGCGTTATGCGTTATGCGTTATGCGTTATGCGTTATGCGTTATGCGTTATGCGTTATGCGTTATGCGTAATGCTTTATGCGTTATGCGTTATGCGTTATGCGTTATGCGTCATGCGTTATGCGTTATGCGTTATGCGTTATGCGTTATGCGTTATGCGTTATGCGTTATGCGTTATGCGTTATGCGTTATGCGTTATGCGTTATGCGTTATGCGTTATGCGTTATGCGTTATGCGTTATGCGTTATGCGTTATGCGTTATGCGTTATGCGTTATGCGTTATGCGTTATGCGTTATGCGTTATGCGTTATGCGTTATGCGTTATGCGTTATGCGTTATGCGTTATGCGTTATGCGTTATGCGTTATGCGTTATGCGTTATGCGTTATGCGTTATGCGTTATGCGTTATGCGTTATGCGTTATGCGTTATGCGTTATGCGTTATGCGTTATGCGTTATGCGTTATGCGTTATGCGTTATGCGTTATGGGCTATGCGTTATGCGTTATGCGTTATGCGTTATGCGTTATGCGTTATGCGTTATGCGTTATGCGTTATGCGTTATGCGTTATGCGTTATGCGTTATGCGTTATGCGTTATGCGTTATGCGTTATGCGTTATGCGTTATGCGTTATGCGTTATGCGTTATGCGTTATGCGTTATGCGTTATGCGTTATGCGTTATGCGTTATGCGTTATGCGTTATGCGTTATGCGTTATGCGTTATGCGTTATGCGTTATGCGTTATGCGTTATGCGTTATGCGTTATGCGTTATGCGTTATGCGTTATGCGTTATGCGTTATGCGTTATGCGTTATGCGTTATGCGTTATGCGTTATGCGTTATGCGTTATGCGTTATGCGTTATGCGTTATGCGTTATGCGTTATGCGTTATGCGTTATGCGTTATGCGTTATGCGTTATGCGTTATGCGTTATCCGTTATGCGTTATGCGTTATCCGTTATGCGTTATGCGTTATGCGTTATGCGTTATGCGTTATGCGTTATGCGTTATGCGTTATGCGTTATGCGTTATGCGTTATGCGTTATGCGTTATGCGTTATGCGTTATGCGTTATGCGTTATGCGTTATGCGTTATGCGTTATGCGTTATGCGTTATGCGTTATGCGTTATGCGTTATGCGTTATGCGTTATGCGTTATGCGTTATGCGTTATGCGTTATGCGTTATGCGTTATGCGTTATGCGTTATGCGTTATGCGTTATGCGTTATGCGTTATGCGTTATGCGTTATGCGTTATGCGTTATGCGTTATGCGTTATGCGTTATGCGTTATGCGTTATGCGTTATGCGTTATGCGTTATGCGTTATGCGTTATGCGTTATGCGTTATGCGTTATGCGTTATGCGTTATGCGTTATGCGTTATGCGTTATGCGTTATGCGTTATGCGTTATGCGTTATGCGTTATGCGTTATGCGTTATGCGTTATGCGTTATGCGTTATGCGTTATCCGTTATGCGTTATGCGTTATCCGTTATGCGTTATGCGTTATGCGTTATGCGTTATCCGTTATGCGTTATGCGTTATGCGTCAAGCGTTATCCGTTATGCGTTATGCGTTATGCGTTATGCGATATGCGTTATGCGTTATGCGTTATGCGTTATGCGTTATGCGTTATGCGTTATGCGTTATGCGTTATGCGTTATGCGTTATGCGTTATGCGTTGTGCGTTACGCGTTATGCGTTATGCGTTATGCGTTATGAGCTATGCGTTACGCGTTATGCGTTATGCGTTATGCGTTATGCGTTATGCGTTATGCGTTATGCGTTATGCGTTATGCGTTATGCGTTATGCGTTATGCGTTATGCGTTATGCGTTATGCGATATGCGTTATTCGTTATGCGTTATGCGTTATGCGTTATGCGATATGCGTTATGCGTTATGCGTTATGCGTTATGCGTTATGCGTTATGCGTTATGCGTTATGCGGTATGCGTTATTCGTTATGCGTTATGCGTTATGCGTTATGCGTTATGCGTTATGCGTTATGCGTTATGCGTTATGCGTTATGCGTTATGCGTTATGCGTAATGCGTTATGCGTTATGCGTTATGCGTTATGCGTTATGCGAAATGCGTTATGCGTTATGCGTTATGGGCTATGCTTTATGCGTTATGCGTTATGCGTTATGGGTTATTCGTTATGCGTCATGCGTTATCCGTTATGCGTAATGCTTTATGCGTTATGCGTTATGCGTTAAGCGTTATGCGTTATGCGTTATGCGTTATGCGTTATGCGTTATGCGTTATGCGTTATGCGTTATGCGTTATGCGTTATGCGTTATGCGTTATGCGTTATGCGTTATGCGTTATGCGTTATGCGTTATGCGTTATGCGTTATGCGTTATGCGTTATGCGTTATGCGTTATGCGTTATGCGTTATGCGTTACGCGTTATGCGTTATGCGTTATGCGTTATGCGTTATGCGTTATGCGTTATGCGTTATGCGTTATTCGTTATGCGTTATGCGTTATGCGTTATGCGTTATGCGTTATGCGTTACGCGTTATGCGTTATGCGTTATGCGTTATGAGCTATGCGTTACGCGTTATGCGTTATGCGTTATGCGTTATGCGTTATGCGTTATGCGTTATGCGTTATGCGTTATGCGTTATGCGTTATGCGTTATGCGTTATGCGTTATGCGTTATGCGTTATGCGATATGCGTTATTCGTTATGCGTTATGCGTTATGCGTTATGCGATATGCGTTATGCGTTATGCGTTATGCGTTATGCGTTATGCGTTATGCGTTATGCGTTATGCGGTATGCGTTATTCGTTATGCGTTATGCGTTATGCGTTATGCGTTATGCGTTATGCGTTATGCGTTATGCGTTATGCGTAATGCGTTATGCGTTATGCGTTATGCGTTATGCGTTATGCGAAATGCGTTATGCGTTATGCGTTATGGGCTATGCTTTATGCGTTATGCGTTATGCGTTATGCGTTATGCGTTATGCGTTATGCGTTATGCGTAATGCGTTATGCGTTATGCGTTATGCGTTATGCGTTATGCGAAATGCGTTATTCGTTATGCGTTATGCGTTATGCGTTATGCGTTATGCGTTATGCGTTATGCGTTACGCGTTATGGGTTATGCGTTATGCGTTATGAGCTATGCGTTACGCGTTATGCGTTATGCGTTATGCGTTATGCGTTATGCGATATGCGTTATGCGTTATGCGTTATGCGTTATGCGTTATGCGTTATGCGTTATGCGTTATGCGTCATGCGTTATGCGTTATGCGTTATGCGTTATTCGTTATGCGTTATGCGTTATGCGTTATGCGTTATGCGTTATGCGTTACGCGTTATGCGTTATGCGTTATGCGTTATGCGTTATGCGTTATGCGTTATGCGTTATGCGTTATGCGTTATGCGTTATGCGTTATGCGTTATGCGTTATGCGTTATGCGTTATGCGTTATGCGTTATGCGTTATGCGTTATGCGTTATGCGTTATGCGTTATGCGTTATGCGTTATGCGTTATGCGTTATGCGTTATGCGTTATGCGTTATGCGTTATGCGTTATGCGTTATGCGTTATGCGTTATGCGTCATGCGTTATGCGTTATGCGTTATGCGTTATGCGTTATGCGTTATGCGTTATGCGTTATGCGTTATGCGTTATGCGTTATGCGTTATGCGTTATGCGTTATGCGTTATGCGTTATGCGTTATGCGTTATGCGTTATGCGTTATGCGTTATGCGTTATGCGTTATGCGTTATGCGTTATGCGTTATGCGTTATGCGTTATGCGTTATGCGTTATGCGTTATGCGTTATGCGTTATGCGTTATGCGTTATGCGTTATGCGTTATTCGTTATGCGTTATGCGTTATGCGTTATGCGTTATGCGTTATGCGTTACGCGTTATGCGTTATGCGTTATGCGTTATGCGTTATGAGCTATGCGTTACGCGTTATGCGTTATGCGTTATGCGTTATGCGTTATGCGTTATGCGTTATGCGTTATGCGTTATGCGTTATGCGTTATGCGTTATGCGTTATGCGTTATGCGTTATGCGTTATGCGTTATTCGTTATGCGTTATGCGTTATGCGTTATGCGTTATGCGTTATGCGTTACGCGTTATGCGTTATGCGTTATGCGTTATGCGTTATGAGCTATGCGTTATGCGTTATGCGTTATGCGTTATGCGTTATGCGTTATGCGTTATGCGTTATGCGTTATGCGTTGTGCGTTATGCTTTATGCGTTATGCGTTATGCGTTATGCGTTATGCGTTATGCGTTATGCGTTATGCTTCATGCGTTATGCGTTATGCGTTATGCGTTATGCGTTATGCGTTATGCGTTATGCGTTATGCGTTATGCGTTATGCGTTATGCGTTATGCGTTATGCGTTATGCGTTATGCGTTATGCGTTATGCGTTATGCGTTATGCGTTATGCGTTATGCGTTATGCGTTATGCGTTATGCGTTATGCGTTATGCGTTATGCGTTATGCGTTATGCGTTATGCGTTATGCGTTATGCGTTATGCGTTATGCGTTATGCGTTATGCGTTATGCGTTATGCGTTATGCGTTATGCGTTATGCGTTATGCGTTATGCGTTAAGCGTTATTCGTTATGCGTTATGCGTTATGCGTTATGCGTTATGCGTTATGCGTTACGCGTTATGCGTTATGCGTTATGCGTTATGCGTTATGAGCTATGCGTTACGCGTTATGCGTTATGCGTTATGCGTTATGCGTTATGCGTTATGCGTTATGCGTTATGCGTTATGCGTTATGCGTTATGCGTTATGCGATATGCGTTATTCGTTATGCGTTATGCGTTATGCGTTATGCGATATGCGTTATGCGTTATGCGTTATGCGTTATGCGTTATGCGTTATGCGTTATGCGTTATGCGTTATGCGTTATGCGGTATGAGTTATTCGTTATGCGTTATGCGTTATGCGTTATGCGTTATGCGTTATGCGTTATGCGTTATGCGTTATGCGTTAT
>NW_027469636.1:0-86161 GCF_051020765.1 Lasioglossum baleicum
GGCTGGTCGAGTAAAAAAACGTGCGAGAAGATGCATCCCGCAGGCTAGTCGAGCAAAAACACGTGCGGGAGGATGCTTCCCGCAGGCTAGTCGGGTAAAAAAACGTGCGAGAGGATGCATCCCTCAGGCTAGTCGAGTAAAAACACGTGCGAGAGGATACATCCCGCAGGCTAGTCGAGCAAAAACACGTGCGGGAGGATGCTTCCCGCAGGCTAGTCGGGTAAAAAAAACGTGCGAGAGGATGCATCCCTCAGGCTAGTCGAGTAAAAACACGTGCGAGAGGATGCATCCCGCAGGCTAGTCGAGTAAAAACACGTGCGAGAGGATGCATCCCGCAGGCTAGTCGAGCAAAAACACGTGCGAGAGGATGCATCCCGCAGGCTAGTTGAGCAAAAACACGCGCGAGAGGATGCATCCCGCAGGCTAGTCGAGTAAAAACACGTGCGAGAGGGTGCATCCCGCAGGCTAGTCGAGTAAAAACACGTGCGAGAGGATGCATCCCGCAGGCTAGTCGAGTAAAAACTCGTGCGAGAGGATGCATCCCGCAGGCTAGTCGAGTAAAAACACGTGCGAGAGGATGCATCCCGCAGGGTAGTCGAGTAAAAACACGTGCGAGAGGGTGCATCCCGCAGGCTAGTCGAGTAAAAACACGTGCGAGAGGATGCATCCCGCAGGCTAGTCGAGTAAAAACACGTGCTAGAGGATGCATCCCGCAGGCTAGTCGAGCAAAAACACGTGCGAGAGGATGCATCCCGCAGGCTAGTCGAGCAAATACACGTGCGAGAGGATGCATCCCGCAGGCTAGTCGAGCAAAAACACGCGCGAGAGGATGCATCCCGCAGGCTAGTCGAGCAAAAACACGCGCGAGAGGATGCATCCCGCATGCTAGTCGAGCAAAAACACGCGCGAGAGGATGCATCACGCAGGCTAGTCGAGCAAAAACACGCGCGAGATTATGCACCCCGCAGGCTAGTCGAGCAAAAACACGTGCGAGAGGATGCATCCCGCAGTCCAGTCGAGCAAAAACACGTGCGAGAGGATGCATCCCGCAGGCTAATCGAGCAAAAACACGTGCGAGAGGATGCATCCCGCAGGCTAGTCAAGTAAAAACACGTGCGAGAGGATGCATCCCGCAGGCTAGTCGAGTAAAAACACGTGCGAGAGGATGCATCCCGCAGGCTAGTCGAGTAAAAACACGTGCGAGAGGATGCATCCCGCAGGCTAGTCGAGTAAAAACACGTGCGAGAGGGTGCATCCCGCAGGCTTGTCGAGCAAAAACACGTGCGGGAGGATGCATCCCGCAGGCTAGTCGAGCAAAAACACGTGCGAGAGGATGCATCCCGCAGGCTAGTCGAGCAAAAACACGTGCGAGAGGATGCATCCCGCAGGCCAGTGGAGCAAAAACACGAGCGAGAGGATGCATCCCGCAGGCTAGTCGAGTAAAAACACGTGCGAGAGGATGCATCCCGCAGGCTAGTCGAGCAAACACACGTGCGAGGGGGTGCACGCCGCAGGCTAGTCGAGCAAAAACACGTGCGAGAGGATGGATCCCGCAGGCTAGTCGAGCAAAAACACGTGCGAGAGGATGGATCCCGCAGGCTAGTCGAGTAAAAACACGTGCGAGAGGGTGCATCCCGCAGGCTAGTCGAGTAAAAACACGTGCGAGAGGATGCATCCCGCAGGCTAGTCGAGCACAAACACGTGCGAGATGATGCATCCCGCAGCCTAGTCGAGCAAAAACACGTGCGAGAGGATGCATCCCGCAGGCTAGTCGAGCAAAAACACGTGCGAGAGGATGCATCCCGCAGGCTAGTCGAGCAAAAACACGTGCGAGAGGATGCATCCCGCAGGCCAGTCGAGCAAAAACACGTGCGAGAGGATGCATCCCGCAGGCCAGTCGAGCAAAAACACGTGCGAGAGGATGCATCCCGCAGGCTAGTCGAGTAATAACACGTGCGAGAGGATGCATCCCGCAGGCTAGTCAAGTAAAAACACGTGCGAGAGGATGCATCCCGCAGGCTAGTCGAGCAAAAACACGTGCGAGAGGATGCATCCCGCAGGCTAGTCGAGCAAAAACACGTGCGAGAGGATGCATCCCGCAGGCTAGTCGAGCAAAAACACGTGCGAGGGGATGCTTCCCGCAGGCTAGTCGGGTAAAAAAACGTGCGAGAGGATGCATCCCGCAGGCTAGTCGAGTAAAAACACGCGCGAGAGTATGCATCCCGCAGGCTAGTCGAGCAAAAACACGCGCGAGAGGATGCATCCCGCAGGCTAGTCGAGCAAAAACACGCGCGAGAGGATGCATCACGCAGGCTAGTCGAGCAAAAACACGTGCGGGAGGATGCTTCCCGCAGGCTAGTCGAGCAAAAACACGCGCGAGAGGATGCATCCCGCAGGCTAGTCGAGCAAAAACACGCGCGAGAGGATGCATCACGCAGGCTAGTCGAGCAAAAACACGTGCGAGAGGATGCTTCCCGCAGGCTAGTCGAGTAAAAAAACGTGCGAGAAGATGCATCCCGCAGGCTAGTCGAGCAAAAACACGTGCGAGAGGATGCTTCCCGCAGGCAAGTCGAGTAAAAAAACGTGCGAGAAGATGCATCCCGCAGGCTAGTCGAGCAAAAACACGTGCGAGAGGATGCTTCCCGCAGGCTGGTCGAGTAAAAAAACGTGCGAGAAGATGCATCCCGCAGGCTAGTCGAGCAAAAACACGTGCGGGAGGATGCTTCCCGCAGGCTAGTCGGGTAAAAAAACGTGCGAGAGGATGCATCCCTCAGGCTAGTCGAGTAAAAACACGTGCGAGAGGATACATCCCGCAGGCTAGTCGAGCAAAAACACGTGCGGGAGGATGCTTCCCGCAGGCTAGTCGGGTAAAAAAAACGTGCGAGAGGATGCATCCCTCAGGCTAGTCGAGTAAAAACACGTGCGAGAGGATGCATCCCGCAGGCTAGTCGAGTAAAAACACGTGCGAGAGGATGCATCCCGCAGGCTAGTCGAGCAAAAACACGTGCGAGAGGATGCATCCCGCAGGCTAGTTGAGCAAAAACACGCGCGAGAGGATGCATCCCGCAGTCTAGTCGAGTAAAAACACGTGCGAGAGGGTGCATCCCGCAGGCTAGTCGAGTAAAAACACGTGCGAGAGGATGCATCCCGCAGGCTAGTCGAGTAAAAACTCGTGCGAGAGGATGCATCCCGCAGGCTAGTCGAGTAAAAACACGTGCGAGAGGATGCATCCCGCAGGGTAGTCGAGTAAAAACACGTGCGAGAGGGTGCATCCCGCAGGCTAGTCGAGTAAAAACACGTGCGAGAGGATGCATCCCGCAGGCTAGTCGAGTAAAAACACGTGCTAGAGGATGCATCCCGCAGGCTAGTCGAGCAAAAACACGTGCGAGAGGATGCATCCCGCAGGCTAGTCGAGCAAATACACGTGCGAGAGGATGCATCCCGCAGGCTAGTCGAGCAAAAACACGCGCGAGAGGATGCATCCCGCAGGCTAGTCGAGCAAAAACACGCGCGAGAGGATGCATCACGCAGGCTAGTCGAGCAAAAACACGCGCGAGAGGATGCATCCCGCATGCTAGTCGAGCAAAAACACGCGCGAGAGGATGCATCACGCAGGCTAGTCGAGCAAAAACACGCGCGAGAGGATGCATCCCGCAGGCTAGTCGAGCAAAAACACGTGCGAGATGATGCATCCCGCAGCCTAGTCGAGCAAAAACACGTGCGAGAGGATGCATCCCGCAGGCCAGTCGAGCAAAAACACGTGCGAGAGGATGCATCCCGCAGGCCAGTCGAGCAAAAACACGTGCGAGAGGATGCATCCCGCAGGCTAGTCGAGTAAAAACACGTGCGAGAGGATGCATCCCGCAGTCCAGTCGAGCAAAAACACGTGCGAGAGGATGCATCCCGCAGGCTAATCGAGCAAAAACACGTGCGAGAGGATGCATCCCGCAGGCTAGTCAAGTAAAAACACGTGCGAGAGGATGCATCCCGCAGGATAGTCGAGCAAAAACACGTGCGAGAGGATGCATCCCGCAGGCTAGTCGAGCAAAAACACGTGCGAGAGGATGCATCCCGCAGGCTAGTCGAGCAAAAACACGTGCGAGATTATGCACCCCGCAGGCTAGTCGAGCAAAAACAGGTGCGAGAGGATGCATCCCGCAGGCTAGTCGAGCAAAAACACGTGCGAGAGGATGCATCCCGCAGGCTAGTCGAGCAAAAACACGTGCGAGAGGATGCATCCCGCAGGCTGGTCTAGTAAAAACACGTGCGAGATGATGCATCCCGCAGCCTAGTCGAGCAAAAACACTTGCGAGAGGATGCATCCCGCAGGCCAGTCGAGCAAAAACACGTGCGAGAGGATGCATCCCGCAGGCCAGTCGAGCAAAAACACGTGCGATAGGATGCATCCCGCAGGCCAGTCGAGCAAAAACACGTGCGAGAGGATGCATCCCGCAGGCTAGTCGAGTAAAAACACGTGCGAGAGGATGCATCCCGCAGGCTAGTCGAGTAAAAACACGTGCGAGAGGATGCATCCCGCAGGCTAGTCGAGTAAAAACACGTGCGAGAGGATGCATCCCGCAGGCTAGTCGAGCAAAATCACGTGCGAGAGGATGCATCCCGCAGGCTAGTCGAGCAAAAACACGTGCGAGAGGATGCATCCCGCAGGCTAGTCGAGCAAAAACACGTGCGAGATGATGCACTCCGCAGGCTAGTCGAGTAAAAACACGTGCGAGAGGATGCATCCCGCAGGCTAGTCGAGTAAAAACACGTGCGAGAGGATGCATCCCGCAGGCTAGACGAGTAAAAACACGTGCGAGAGGATGCATCCCGCAGGCTAGTCGAGTAAAAACACGTGCGAGAGGATGCATCCCGCAGGCTAGTCGACTAAAAACACGTGCGAGAGGATGCATCCCGCAGGCTAGTCGAGTAAAAACTCGTGCGAGAGGATGCATCCCGCAGGCTAGTCGAGTCAAAACACGTGCGAGAGGATGCATCCCGCAGGGTAGTCGAGTAAAAACACGTGCGAGAGGGTGCATCCCGCAGGCTAGTCGAGTAAAAACACGTGCGAGAGGATGCATCCCGCAGGCTAGTCGAGTAAAAACACGTGCTAGAGGATGCATCCCGCAGGCTAGTCGAGCAAAAACACGTGCGAGAGGATGCATCCCGCAGGCTAGTCGAGCAAATACACGTGCGAGAGGATGCATCCCGCAGGCTAGTCGAGCAAAAACACGCGCGAGAGGATGCATCCCGCAGGCTAGTCGAGCAAAAACACGCGCGAGAGGATGCATCACGCAGGCTAGTCGAGCAAAAACACGCGCGAGAGGATGCATCCCGCATGCTAGTCGAGCAAAAACACGCGCGAGAGGATGCATCACGCAGGCTAGTCGAGCAAAAACACGCGCGAGAGGATGCATCCCGCAGGCTAGTCGAGCAAAAACACGTGCGAGATGATGCACTCCGCAGGCTAGTCGAGCAAAAACACGCGCGAGAGGATGCATCCCGCAGCCTAGTCGAGCAAAAACACTTGCGAGAGGATGCATCCCGCAGGCCAGTCGAGCAAAAACACGTGCGAGAGGATGCATCCCGCAGGCCAGTCGAGCAAAAACACGTGCGATAGGATGCATCCCGCAGGCCAGTCGAGCAAAAACACGTGCGAGAGGATGCATCCCGCAGGCTAGTCGAGTAAAAACACGTGCGAGAGGATGCATCCCGCAGGCTAGTCGAGTAAAAACACGTCCGAGAGGATGCATCCCGCAGGCTAGTCGAGTAAAAACACGTGCGAGAGGATGCATCCCGCAGGCTAGTCGAGCAAAATCACGTGCGAGAGGATGCATCCCGCAGGCTAGTCGAGCAAAAACACGTGCGAGAGGATGCATCCCGCAGGCTAGTCGAGCAAAAACACGTGCGAGATGATGCACTCCGCAGGCTAGTCGAGTAAAAACACGTGCGAGAGGATGCATCCCGCAGGCTAGTCGAGTAAAAACACGTGCGAGAGGATGCATCCCGCAGGCTAGACGAGTAAAAACACGTGCGAGAGGATGCATCCCGCAGTCCAGTCGAGCAAAAACACGTGCGAGTGGATGCATCCCGCAGGCTAATCGAGCAAAAACACGTGCGAGAGGATGCATCCCGCAGGCTAGTCGAGTAAAAACACGTGCGAGAGGATACATCCCGCAGGCTAGTCGAGCAAAAACACGTGCGAGATGATGCACCCCGCAGGCTAGTCGAGCAAAAACACGTGCGAGAGGATGCATCCCGCAGGCTAGTCGAGCAAAAACACGTGCGAGAGGATGCATCCCGCAGGCTAGTCGAGCAAAAACACGTGCGAGAGGATGCATCCCGCAGGCTGGTCGAGTAAAAACACGTACGAGAGGATGCATCCCGCAGGCTAGTCGAGCAAAAACACGTGCGAGCGGATGCATCCCGCAGGCTAGTCGAGTAAAAACACGTGCGAGATGATGCATCCCGCAGGCTAGTCGAGTAAAAACACGTGCGGGAGGATGCATCCCGCTGGCTAGTCGACTAAAACCACGTGCGAGAGGATGCATCCCGCAGGCTAGTCGAGCAAAAACACGTGCGGGAGGATGCATCCCGCAGGCTAATCGAGCAAAAGCACGTGCGAGAGGATGCATCCCGCAGGCTAGTCGAGCAAAAACACGTGCGAGAGGATGCATCCCGCAGGCTAGTCGAGTAAAAACACGTGCGAGAGGATGCATCCCGCAGCCTAGTCGAGCAAAAACACGTGCGAGAGGATGCATCCCGCAGGCTAGTCGAGCAAAAACACGTGCGAGAGGATGCATCCCGCAGGCTGGTCTAGTAAAAACACGTGCGAGATGATGCATCCCGCAGCCTAGTCGAGCAAAAACACTTGCGAGAGGATGCATCCCGCAGGCCAGTCGAGCAAAAACACGTGCGAGAGGATGCATCCCGCAGGCCAGTCGAGCAAAAACACGTGCGATAGGATGCATCCCGCAGGCCAGTCGAGCAAAAACACGTGCGAGAGGATGCATCCCGCAGGCTAGTCGAGTAAAAACACGTGCGAGAGGATGCATCCCGCAGGCTAGTCGAGTAAAAACACGTGCGAGAGGATGCATCCCGCAGGCTAGTCGAGTAAAAACACGTGCGAGAGGATGCATCCCGCAGGCTAGTCGAGCAAAATCACGTGCGAGAGGATGCATCCCGCAGGCTAGTCGAGCAAAAACACGTGCGAGAGGATGCATCCCGCAGGCTAGTCGAGCAAAAACACGTGCGAGATGATGCACTCCGCAGGCTAGTCGAGTAAAAACACGTGCGAGAGGATGCATCCCGCAGGCTAGTCGAGTAAAAACACGTGCGAGAGGATGCATCCCGCAGGCTAGACGAGTAAAAACACGTGCGAGAGGATGCATCCCGCAGGCTAGTCGAGTAAAAACACGTGCGAGAGGATGCATCCCGCAGGCTAGTCGACTAAAAACACGTGCGAGAGGATGCATCCCGCAGGCTAGTCGAGTAAAAACTCGTGCGAGAGGATGCATCCCGCAGGCTAGTCGAGTAAAAACACGTGCGAGAGGATGCATCCCGCAGGGTAGTCGAGTAAAAACACGTGCGAGAGGGTGCATCCCGCAGGCTAGTCGAGTAAAAACACGTGCGAGAGGATGCATCCCGCAGGCTAGTCGAGTAAAAACACGTGCTAGAGGATGCATCCCGCAGGCTAGTCGAGCAAAAACACGTGCGAGAGGATGCATCCCGCAGGCTAGTCGAGCAAATACACGTGCGAGAGGATGCATCCCGCAGGCTAGTCGAGCAAAAACACGCGCGAGAGGATGCATCCCGCAGGCTAGTCGAGCAAAAACACGCGCGAGAGGATGCATCACGCAGGCTAGTCGAGCAAAAACACGCGCGAGAGGATGCATCCCGCATGCTAGTCGAGCAAAAACACGCGCGAGAGGATGCATCACGCAGGCTAGTCGAGCAAAAACACGCGCGAGAGGATGCATCCCGCAGGCTAGTCGAGCAAAAACACGTGCGAGATGATGCACTCCGCAGGCTAGTCGAGCAAAAACACGCGCGAGAGGATGCATCACGCAGGCTAGTCGAGCAAAAACACGCGCGAGAGGATGCATCCCGCATGCTAGTCGAGCAAAAACACGCGCGAGAGGATGCATCCCGCAGGCTAGTCGAGCAAAAACACGTGCGAGATGATGCACTCCGCAGGCTAGTCGAGCAAAAACACGTGCGAGATGATGCATCCCGCAGCCTAGTCGAGCAAAAACACGTGCGAGAGGATGCATCCCGCAGGCCAGTCGAGCAAAAACACGTGCGAGAGGATGCATCCCGCAGGCCAGTCGAGCAAAAACACGTGCGAGAGGATGCATCCCGCAGGCTAATCGAGCAAAAACACGTGCGAGAGGATGCATCCCGCAGGCTAGTCAAGTAAAAACACGTGCGAGAGGAGGCATCCCGCAGGCTAGTCGAGCAAAAACACGTGCGAGAGGATGCATCCCGCAGGCTAGTCGAGCAAAAACACGTGCGAGAGGATGCATCCCGCAGGCTAGTCGAGCAAAAACACGTGCGAGATTATGCACCCCGCAGGCTAGTCGAGCAAAAACAGGTGCGAGAGGATGCATCCCGCAGGCTAGTCGAGCAAAAACACGTGCGAGAGGATGCATCCCGCAGGCTAGTCGAGCAAAAACACGTGCGAGAGGATGCATCCCGCAGGCTGGTCTAGTAAAAACACGTGCGAGATGATGCATCCCGCAGCCTAGTCGAGCAAAAACACTTGCGAGAGGATGCATCCCGCAGGCCAGTCGAGCAAAAACACGTGCGAGAGGATGCATCCCGCAGGCCAGTCGAGCAAAAACACGTGCGATAGGATGCATCCCGCAGGCCAGTCGAGCAAAAACACGTGCGAGAGGATGCATCCCGCAGGCTAGTCGAGTAAAAACACGTGCGAGAGGATGCATCCCGCAGGCTAGTCGAGTAAAAACACGTCCGAGAGGATGCATCCCGCAGGCTAGTCGAGTAAAAACACGTGCGAGAGGATGCATCCCGCAGGCTAGTCGAGCAAAATCACGTGCGAGAGGATGCATCCCGCAGGCTAGTCGAGCAAAAACACGTGCGAGAGGATGCATCCCGCAGGCTAGTCGAGCAAAAACACGTGCGAGATGATGCACTCCGCAGGCTAGTCGAGTAAAAACACGTGCGAGAGGATGCATCCCGCAGGCTAGTCGAGTAAAAACACGTGCGAGAGGATGCATCCCGCAGGCTAGACGAGTAAAAACACGTGCGAGAGGATGCATCCCGCAGTCCAGTCGAGCAAAAACACGTGCGAGTGGATGCATCCCGCAGGCTAATCGAGCAAAAACACGTGCGAGAGGATGCATCCCGCAGGCTAGTCGAGTAAAAACACGTGCGAGAGGATACATCCCGCAGGCTAGTCGAGCAAAAACACGTGCGAGATGATGCACCCCGCAGGCTAGTCGAGCAAAAACACGTGCGAGAGGATGCATCCCGCAGGCTAGTCGAGCAAAAACACGTGCGAGAGGATGCATCCCGCAGGCTAGTCGAGCAAAAACACGTGCGAGAGGATGCATCCCGCAGGCTGGTCGAGTAAAAACACGTACGAGAGGATGCATCCCGCAGGCTAGTCGAGCAAAAACACGTGCGAGAGGATGCATCCCGCAGGCTAGTCGAGTAAAAACACGTGCGAGATGATGCATCCCGCAGGCTAGTCGAGTAAAAACACGTGCGGGAGGATGCATCCCGCTGGCTAGTCGACTAAAACCACGTGCGAGAGGATGCATCCCGCAGGCTAGTCGAGCAAAAACACGTGCGGGAGGATGCATCCCGCAGGCTAATCGAGCAAAAGCACGTGCGAGAGGATGCATCCCGCAGGCTAGTCGAGCAAAAACACGTGCGAGAGGATGCATCCCGCAGGCTAGTCGAGTAAAAACACGTGCGAGAGGATGCATCCCGCAGCCTAGTCGAGCAAAAACACGTGCGAGAGGATGCATCCCGCAGGCCAGTCGAGCAAAAACACGTGCGAGAGGATGCATCCCGCAGGCTAATCGAGCAAAAACACGTGCGAGAGGATGCATCCCGCAGGCTAGTCGAGTAAAAACACGTGCGAGAGGATGCATCCCGCAGGCTAGTCGAGCAAAAACACGTGCGAGAGGATGCATCCCGCAGGCTAGTCGAGCATAAACACGTGCGAGAGGATGCATCCCGCAGGCTAGTCGAGCAAAAACACGTGCGAGATTATGCACCCCGCAGGCTAGTCGAGCAAAAACACGTGCGAGAGGATGCATCCCGCAGGCTAGTCGAGCAAAAACACGTGCGAGAGGATGCATCCCGCAGGCTAGTCGAGCAAAAACACGTGCGAGAGGATGCATCCCGCAGGCTGGTCGAGTAAAAACACGTGCGAGAGGATGCATCCCGCAGCCTAGTCGAGCAAAAACACTTGCGAGAGGATGCATCCCGCAGGCCAGTCGAGCAAAAAGACGTGCGAGAGGATGCATCCCGCAGGCCAGTCGAGCAAAAAGACGTGCGAGAGGATGCATCCCGCAGGCCAGTCGAGCAAAAACACGTGCGAGAGGATGCATCCCGCAGGCTAGTCGAGTAAAAACACGTTGGAGAGGATGCATCCCGCAGGCTAGTCCAGTAAAAACACGTGCGAGAGGATGCATCCCGCAGGCTAGTCGAGCAAAAACACGTGCGAGATTATGCACGCCGCAGGCTAGTCGAGCAAAAACACGTGCGAGAGGATGCATCCCGCAGGCTAGTCGAGCAAAAAGACGTGCGAGAGGATGCATCCCTCATGCCAGTCGAGAAAAACACGTGCGAGAGGATGCATCCCGCAGGCCAGTCGAGCAAAAACACGTGCGAGAGGATGCATCCCGCAGGCTAGTCGAGTAAAAACACGTGCGAGAGGATGCATCCCGCAGGCTAGTCGAGTAAAAACACGTGCGAGAGGATGCATCCCGCAGGCTAGTCGAGCAAAAACACGTGCGAGATTATGCACCCCGCAGGCCAGTCGAGCAAAAACACGTGCGAGAGGATGCATCCCGCAGGCTAGTCGAGTAAAAACACGTGCGAGAGGATGCATCCCGCAGTCCAGTCGAGCAAAAACACGTGCGAGATTATGCACCCCGCAGGCTAGTCGAGCAAAAACACGTGCGAGAGGATGCATCCCGCACGCTAGTCGAGCAAAAACACGTGCGAGAGGATGCATCTCGCAGGCTAGTCGAGCAAAAACACGTGCGAGAGGATGCATCCCGCAGGCTGGTCGAGTAAAAACACGTGCGAGAGGATGCATCCCGCAGCCTAGTCGAGCAAAAACACTTGCGAGAGGATGCATCCCGCAGGCCAGTCGAGCAAAAAGACGTGCGAGAGGATGCATCCCGCAGGCCAGTCGAGCAAAAACACGTGCGAGAGGATGCATCCCGCAGGCCAGTCGAGCAAAAACACGTGCGAGAGGATGCATCCCTCAGGCCAGTCGAGCAAAAACACGTGCGAGAGGATGCATCCCGCAGGCTAGTCGAGCAAAAAGACGTGCGAGAGGATGCATCCCTCAGGCCAGTCGAGCAAAAACACGTGCGAGAGGATGCATCCCGCAGGCCAGTCGAGCAAAAACACGTGCGAGAGGATGCATCCCGCAGGCTAGTCGAGTAAAAACACGTGCGAGAGGATGCATCCCGCAGGCTAGTCGAGTAAAAACACGTGCGAGAGGATGCATCCCTCAGGCCAGTCGAGCAAAAACACGTGCGAGAGGATGCATCCCGCAGGCCAGTCGAGCAAAAACACGTGCGAGAGTATGCATCCCGCAGGCTAGTCGAGTAAAAACACGTGCGAGAGGATGCATCCCGCAGGCTAGTCGAGTAAAAACACGTGCGAGAGGATGCATCCCGCAGGCTAGTCGAGTAAAAACACGTGCGAGAGGATGCATCCCGCAGGCTAGTCGAGTAAAAACACGTGCGAGAGGATGCATCCCGCAGTCCAGTCGAGCAAAAACACGTGCGAGATTATGCACCCCGCAGGCTAGTCGAGCAAAAACACGTGCGAGAGGATGCATCCCGCACGCTAGTCGAGCAAAAACACGTGCGAGAGGATGCATCCCGCAGGCTGGTCGAGTAAAAACACGTACGAGAGGATGCATCCCGAAGGCTAGTCGAGCAAAAACACGTGCGAGAGGATGCATCCCGCAGGCTAGTCGAGCAAAAACACGTGCGAGATTATGCACCCCGCAGGCTAGTCGAGCAAAAACACGTGCGAGAGGATGCATCCCGCAGGCTAGTCGAGCAAAAACACGTGCGAGAGGATGCATCCCGCAGGCTAGTCGAGCAAAAACACGTGCGAGAGGATGCATCCCGCAGGCTGGTCGAGTAAAAACACGTGCGAGAGGATGCATCCCGCAGCCTAGTCGAGCAAAAACACTTGCGAGAGGATGCATCCCGCAGGCCAGTCGAGCAAAAAGACGTGCGAGAGGATGCATCCCGCAGGCTAGTCGAGTAAAAACACGTGCGAGAGGATGCATCCCGCAGGCTAGTCGAGTAAAAACACGTGCGAGAGGATGCATCCCGTAGGCTAGTCGAGCAAAAACACGTGCGAGATTATGCACGCCGCAGGCTAGTCGAGCAAAAACACGTGCGAGAGGATGCATCCCGCAGGCTAGTCGAGCAAAAAGACGTGCGAGAGGATGCATCCCTCAGGCCAGTCGAGCAAAAACACGTGCGAGAGGATGCATCCCGCAGGCCAGTCGAGCAAAAACACGTGCGAGAGGATGCATCCCGCAGGCTAGTCGAGTAAAAACACGTGCGAGAGGATGCATCCCGCAGGCTAGTCGAGTAAAAACACGTGCGAGAGGATGCATCCCGCAGGCTAGTCGAGCAAAAACACGTGCGAGATTATGCACCCCGCAGGCCAGTCGAGCAAAAACACGTGCGAGAGGATGCACCCCGCAGGCTAGTCGAGTAAAAACACGTGCGAGAGGATGCATCCCGCAGCCTAGTCGAGCAAAAACACTTGCGAGAGGATGCATCCCGCAGGCCAGTCGAGCAAAAAGACGTGCGAGAGGATGCATCCCGCAGGCCAGTCGAGCAAAAACACGTGCGAGAGGATGCATCCCGCAGGACAGTCGAGCAAAAACACGTGCGAGAGGATGCATCCCGCAGGCTAGTCGAGTAAAAACACGTGCGAGAGGATGCATCCCGCAGGCTAGTCGAGTAAAAACACGTGCGAGAGGATGCATCCCGCAGGCTAGTCGAGCAAAAACACGTGCGAGATTATGCACCCCGCAGGCTAGTCGAGCAAAAACACGTGCGAGAGGATGCATCCCGCAGGCTAGTCGAGCAAAAACACGTGCGAGAGGATGCATCCCGCAGGCTAGTCGAGCAAAAACACGTGCGAGAGGATGCATCCCGCAGGCTGGTCGAGTAAAAACACGTGCGAGAGGATGCATCCCGCAGCCTAGTCGAGCAAAAACACTTGCGAGAGGATGCATCCCGCAGGCCAGTCGAGCAAAAACACGTGCCAGAGGATGCATCCCGCAGGCTAGTCGAGTAAAAACACGTGCGGGAGGATGCATCCCGTAGGCTAGTCGAGTAAAAACACGTGCGAGAGGATGCATCCCGCAGGCTAGTCGAGTAAAAACACGTGCTAGAGGATGCATCCCGCAGGCCAGTCGAGCAAAAACACGTGCGAGAGGATGCATCCCGCAGGCCAGTCGAGCAAAAACACGTGCGAGAGGATGCATCCCGCAGGCTAGTCGAGCAAAAACACGTGCGAGATTATGCACCCCGCAGGCTAGTCGAGCAAAAACACGTGCGAGAGGATGCATCCCGCAGGCTAGTCGAGCAAAAACACGTGCGAGAGGATGCATCCCGCAGGCTAGTCGAGCAAAAAACACGTGCGAGAGGATGCATCCCGCAGGCTAGTCGAGTAAAAACACGTGCGAGAGGATGCATCCCGCAGGCTAGTCGAGTAAAAACACGTGCGAGAGGATGCATCCCGCAGGCTAGTCGAGCAAAATCACGTGCGAGAGGATGCATCCCGCAGGCTAGTCGAGCAAAAACACGTGCGAGAGGATGCATCCCGCAGGCTAGTCGAGCAAAAACACGTGCGAGAGGATGCATCCCGCAGGCTAGTCGAGCAAAAACACGTGCGAGAGGATGCATCCCGCAGGCTGGTCGAGTAAAAACACGTACGAGAGGATGCATCCCGCAGGCTAGTCGAGCAAAAACACGTGCGAGAGGATGCATCCCGCAGGCTAGTCGAGTAAAAACACGTGCGAGATGATGCATCCCGCAGGCTAGTCGAGCAAAAACACGTGCGAGAGGATGCATCCCGCAGGCTAGTCGAGTAAAAACACGTGCGAGAGGATGCATCCCGCAGGCTAGTCGAGTAAAAACACGTGCGAGCGGATGCATCCCGCAGGCTAGTCGAGTAAAAACACGTGCGAGAGGATGCATCCCGCAGGCTAGTCGAGCAAAGTCACGTGCGAGAGGATGCATCCCGCAGGCTAGTCGAGCAAAAACACGTGCGAGAGGATGCATCCCGCAGGCTAGTCGAGCAAAAACACGTGCGAGATGATGCACTCCGCAGGCTGGTCGAGTAAAAACACGTACGAGAGGATGCATCCCGCAGGCTAGTCGAGCAAAAACACGTGCGAGAGGATGCATCCCGCAGGCTAGTCGAGTAAAAACACGTGCGAGAGGATGCATCCCGCAGGCTAGTCGAGTAAAAACACGTGCGAGAGGATGCATCCCGCAGGCTAGACGAGTAAAAACACGTGCGAGAGGATGCATCCCGCAGGCTAGTCGAGTAAAAACACGTGCGAGAGGATGCATCCCGCAGGCTAGTCGAGCAAAAACACGTGCGAGAGGATGCATCCCGTAGGCTAGTCGAGAAAAAACACGTGCGAGATGATGCATCCCGCAGGCTAGTCGAGTAAAAACACGTGCGAGAGGATGCATCCCGCAGGCCAGTCGAGCAAAAACACGTGCGAGAGGATGCATCCCGCAGGCCAGTCGAGCAAAAATACGTGCGAGAGGATGCATCCCGCAGGCTAGTCGAGTAAAAACACGTGCGAGAGGATGCATCCCGCAGTCCAGTCGAGCAAAAACACGTGCGAGTGGATGCATCCCGCAGGCTAATCGAGCAAAAACACGTGCGAGAGGATGCATCCCGCAGGCTAGTCGAGTAAAAACACGTGCGAGAGGATGCATCCCGCAGGCTAGTCGAGCAAAAACACGTGCGAGAGGATGCATCCCGCAGGCTAGTCGAGCAAAAACACGTGCGAGAGGATGCATCCCGCAGGCTAGTCGAGCAAAAACACGTGCGAGATGATGCACCCCGCAGGCTAGTCGAGCAAAAACACGTGCGAGAGGATGCATCCCGCAGGCTAGTCGAGCAAAAACACGTGCGAGAGGATGCATCCCGCAGGCTAGTCGAGCAAAAACACGTGCGAGAGGATGCATCCCGCAGGCTGGTCGAGTAAAAACACGTACGAGAGGATGCATCCCGCAGGCTAGTCGAGCAAAAACACGTGCGAGAGGATGCATCCCGCAGGCTAGTCGAGTAAAAACACGTGCGAGATGATGCATCCCGCAGGCTAGTCGAGTAAAAACACGTGCGGGAGGATGCATCCCGCTGGCTAGTCGACTAAAACCACGTGCGAGAGGATGCATCCCGCAGGCTAGTCGAGCAAAAACACGTGCGGGAGGATGCATCCCGCAGGCTAATCGAGCAAAAGCACGTGCGAGAGGATGCATCCCGCAGACTAGTCGAGCAAAAACACGTGCGAGAGGATGCATCCCGCAGGCTAGTCGAGTAAAAACACGTGCGAGAGGATGCATCCCGCAGCCTAGTCGAGCAAAAACACGTGCGAGAGGATGCATCCCGCAGGCCAGTCGAGTAAAAACACGTGCGAGAGGATGCATCCCGCAGGCCAGTCGAGCAAAAACACGTGCGAGAGGATGCATCCCGCAGGCTAGTCGAGCAAAAACACGTGCGGGAGGATGCATCCCGCAGGCCAGTCGAGCAAAAACACGTGCGAGAGGATGCATCCCGCAGGCTAATCGAGCAAAGACACGTGCGAGAGGATGCATCCCGCAGGCCAGTCGAGCAAAAACACGAGCGAGAGGATGCATCCCGCAGGCCAGTCGAGCAAAAACACGTGCGAGAGGATGCATCCCGCAGGCTAGTCGAGTAAAAACACGTGCGGGAGGATGCATCCCGCAGGAGAGTCGAGTAAAAACACGTGCGAGAGGATGCATCCCGCAGGCTAGTCGAGTAAAAACACGTGTGAGAGGATGCATCCCGCAGGCTAGTCGAGCAAAAACACGTGCGAGAGGATGCATCCCGCAGGCTAGTCGAGCAAAAACACGTGCGAGAGGATGCATCCCGCAGGCTAGTCGAGCAAAAACACGTGCGAGATGATGCACCCCGCAGGCTAGTCGAGTAAAAACACGTGCGAGAGGATGCATCCCGCAGGCTAGTCGAGTAAAAACACGTGCGAGAGGATGCATCCCGCAGGCTAGACGAGTAAAAACACGTGCGAGAGGATGCATCCCGCAGGCTAGTCGAGTAAAAACACGTGCGAGAGGATGCATCCCGCAGGCTAGTCGAGCAAAAACACGTGCGAGAGGATGCATCCCGCAGGCTAGTCGAGTAAAAACACGTGCGAGAGGATGCATCCCGCTGGCTAGTCGAGTAAAAACACGTGCGGGAGGATGCATCCCGCAGACTAGTCGAGTAAAAACACGTGCGAGAGGATGCATCCCGCAGGCTAGTCGAGTAAAAACACGTGCGAGAGGATGCATCCCGCAGGCCAGTCGAGCAAAAACACGTGCGAGAGGATGCATCCCGCAGGCTAGTCGAGCAAAAACACGTACGAGAGGATGCATCCCGCAGGCTAGTCGAGTAAAAACACGTGCGAGAGGATGCATCCCGTTGGCTAGTCGAGTAAAAACACGTGCGAGAGGATGCATCCCGCAGGCTAGTCGAGTAAAAACACGTGCGAGAGGATGCATCCCGAAGGCTAGTCGAGCAAAATCACGTGCGAGAGGATGCATCCCGCAAGCTAGTCGAGTAAAACACGTGCGAGAGGATGCATCCCGAAGGCTAGTCGAGCAAAATCACGTGCGAGAGGATGCATCCCGCAGGCTAGTCGAGTAAAAACACGTGCGAGAGGATGCATCCCGCAGGCTAGTCGAGCAAAAACACGTGCGAGAGGATGCATCCCGCAGGCTAGTCGAGTAAAAACACGTGCGAGAGGATGCATCCCGCAGGCTAGTCGAGCAAAAACACGTGCGAGAGGATGCATCCCGCAGGCTAGTAGAGTAAAAACACGTGCGAGAGGATGCATCCCGCAGGCTAGTAGAGTAAAAACACGTGCGAGAGGATGCATCCCGCAGGCTAGTCGAGTAAAAACACGTGCGAGAGGATGCATCCCGCAGGCTAGTCGAGTAAAAACACGTGCGAGAGGATGCATCCCGCAGGCTAGTCGAGTAAAAACACGTGCGAGAGGATGCATCCCGCAGGCTAGTCGAGTAAAAACACGTGCGAGAGGATGCATCCCGCAGGCTAGTCGAGCAAAAACACGTGCGAGAGGATGCATCCCGCAGGCTAGTCGAGCAAAAACACGTGCGAGATGATGCACCCCGCAGGCTAGTCGAGTAAAAACACGTGCGAGAGGATGCACCCCGCAGGCTAGTCGAGTAAAAACACGTGCGAGAGGATGCATCCCGCAGGCTAGTCGAGTAAAAACACGTGCGAGAGGATGCATCCCGCAGGCTAGTCGAGTAAAAACACGTGCGAGAGGATGCATCCCGCAGGCTAGTCGAGTAAAAACACGTGCGAGAGGATGCATCCCGCAGGCTAGTCGAGCAAAAAGACGTGCGAGAGGATGCATCCCGCAGGCTAGTCCAGCAAAAACACGTGCGAGAGGATGCATCCCGCAGGCTAGTCGAGTATAAACACGTGCGAGAGGATGCATCCCGCAGGCTAGTCGAGTAAAAACACGTGCGAGAGGATGCATCCCGCAGGCTAGTCGAGTAAAAACACGTGCGAGAGGATGCATCCCGCAGGCTAGTCGAGTAAAAACACGTGCGAGAGGATGCATCCCGCAGGCTAGTCGAGCAAAAACACGTGCGAGAGGATGCATCCCGCAGGCTAGTCCAGCAAAAACACGTGCGAGAGGATGCATCCCGCAGGCTAGTCCAGCAAAAACACGTGCGAGAGGATGCATCCCGCAGGCTAGTCGAGTAAAAACACGTGCGAGAGGATGCATCCCGCAGGCTAGTCGAGTAAAAACACGTGCGAGAGGATGCATCCCGCAGGCTAGTCGAGTAAAAACACGTGCGAGAGGCTGCATCCCGCAGGCTAGTCGAGTAAAAACACGTGCGAGAGGATGCATCCCGCAGGCTAGTCGAGTAAAAACACGTGCGAGAGGATGCATCCCGCAGGCTAGTCGAGCAAAAACACGTGCGAGAGGATGCATCCCGCAGGCTAGTCGAGTAAAAACACGTGCGAGAGGATGCATCCCGTTGGCTAGTCGAGTAAAAACACGTGCGAGAGGATGCATCCCGCAGGCTAGTCGAGTAAAAACACGTGCGAGATGATGCATCCCGCAGGCTAGTCGAGTAAAAACACGTGCGGGAGGATGCATCCCGCTGGCTAGTCGACTAAAACCACGTGCGAGAGGATGCATCCCGCAGGCTAGTCGAGTAAAAACACGTGCGAGAGGATGCATCCCGCAGGCTAGTCGAGTAAAAACACGTGCGAGAGGATGCATCCCGCAGGCTAGTCGAGTAAAAACACGTGCGAGAGGATGCATCCCGTTGGCTAGTCGAGTAAAAACACGTGCGAGAGGATGCATCCCGCAGGCCAGTCGAGCAAAAACACGTGCGAGAGGATGCATCCCGCAGGCTAGTCGAGCAAAAACACGTGCGAGAGGATGCATCCCGCAGGCTAGTCGAGCAAAAACACGTGCGGGAGGATGCATCCCGCAGGCTAGTCGAGCAAAAACACGTGCGGGAGGATGCATCCTGCAGGCTAGTCGAGTAAAAACACGTGCGAGAGGATGCATCCCGCAGGCTAGTCGAGTAAAAACACGTGCGAGAGGATGCATCCCGCAGGCTAGTCGAGTAAAAACACGTGCTAGAGGCTGCATCCCGCAGGCTAGTCGAGTAAAAACACGTGCAAGAGGATGCATCCCGCAGGCCAGTCGAGCAAAAACACGTGCGAGAGGATGCATCCCGCAGGCTAGTCGAGCAAAAACACGTGCGAGAGGATGCATCCCGCAGGCTAGTCGAGTAAAAACACGTGCGAGATGATGCATCCTGCAGGCTAGTCGAGTATAAACACGTGCGGGAGGATGCATCCCGCTGGCTAGTCGACTAAAACCACGTGCGAGAGGATGCATCCCGCAGGCTAGTCGAGTAAAAACACGTGCGAGAGGATGCATCCCGCAGGCCAGTCGAGCAAAAACACGTGCGAGAGGATGCATCCCGCAGGCTAGTCGAGCAAAAACACGTGCGGGAGGATGCATCCCGCAGGCCAGTCGAGCAAAAACACGTGCGAGAGGATGCATCCCACAGGCTAATCGAGCAAAAACACGTGCGAGAGGATGCATCCCGCAGGCTAGTCGAGCAAAAACACGTGCGAGAGGATGCATCCCGCAGTCCAGTCGAGCAAAAACACGTGCGAGAGGATGCATCCCGCAGGCTAATCGAGCAAAAACACGTGCGAGAGGATGCATCCCGCAGGCTAGTCGAGTAAAAACACGTGCGAGAGGATGCATCCCGCAGGCTAGTCGAGCAAAAACACGTGCGAGAGGATGCATCCCGCAGGCTAGTCGAGCAAAAACACGTGCGAGAGGATGCATCCCGCAGGCTAGTCGAGCAAAAACACGTGCGAGAGGATGCACCCCGCAGGCTAGTCGAGCAAAAACACGTGCGAGAGGATGCATCCCGCAGGCTAGTCGAGCAAAAACACGTGCGAGAGGATGCATCCCGCAGGCTAGTCGAGCAAAAACACGTGCGAGAGGATGCATCCCGCAGGCTGGTCGAGTAAAAACACGTGCGAGAGGATGCATCCCGCAGCCTAGTCGAGCAAAAACACGTGCGAGAGGATGCATCCCGCAGGCTAGTCGAGTAAAAACACGTGCGAGAGGATGCATCCCGCAGGCTAGTCGAGTAAAAACACATGCGAGAGGATGCATCCCGCAGGCTAGTCGAGTAAAAACACGTGCGAGAGGATGCATCCCGCAGTCTAGTCGAGTAAAAACACGTGCGAGAGGCTGCATCCCGCAGGCTAGTCGAGTAAAAACACGTGCGGGAGGATGCATCCCGCTGGCTAGTCGACTAAAACCACGTGCGAGAGGATGCATTCCGCAGGCTAGTCGAGTAAAAACACGTGCGAGAGGATGCATCCCGCAGGCCAGTCGAGCAAAAACACGTGCGAGAGGATGCATCCCGCAGGCTAGTCGAGCAAAAACACGTGCGGGAGGATGCATCCCGCAGGCCAGTCGAGCAAAAACACGTGCGAGAGGATGCATCCCGCAGGCTAATCGAGCAAAAACACGTGCGAGAGGATGCATCCCGCAGGCTAGTCGAGCAAAAACACGTGCGAGAGAATGCATCCCGCAGGCTAGTCGAGTAAAAACACGTGCGAGAGGATGCATCCCGCAGCCTAGTCGAGCAAAAACACGTGCGAGAGGATGCATCCCGCAGGCCAGTCGAGCAAAAACACGTGCGAGAGGATGCATCCCGCAGGCTAGTCGAGCAAAAACACGTGCGAGATGATGCACCCCGCAGGCTAGTCGAGCAAAAACACGTGCGAGAGGATGCATCCCGCAGGCTAGTCGAGCAAAAACACGTGCGAGAGGATGCATCCCGCAGGCTAGTCGAGCAAAAACACGTGCGAGAGGATGCATCCCGCAGGCTGGTCGAGTAAAAACACGTGCGAGAGGATGCATCCCGCAGCCTAGTCGAGCAAAAACACGTGCGAGAGGATTCATCCCGCAGGCTAGTCGAGTAAAAACACGTGCGAGAGGATGCATCCCGCAGGCTAGTCGAGTAAAAACACGTGCGAGAGGATGCATCCCGCAGGCTAGTCGAGTAAAAACACGTGCGAGAGGATGCATCCCGCAGTCTAGTCGAGTAAAAACACGTGCGAGAGGCTGCATCCCGCAGGCTAGTCGAGTAAAAACACGTGCGGGAGGATGCATCCCGCTGGCTAGTCGACTAAAACCACGTGCGAGAGGATGCATCCCGCAGGCTAGTCGAGTAAAAACACGTGCGAGAGGATGCATCCCGCAGGCCAGTCGAGCAAAAGCACGTGCGAGAGGATGCATCATGCAGGCTAGTCGAGCAAAACCACGTGCGGGAGGATGCATCCCGCAGGCCAGTCGAGCAAAAACACGTGCGAGAGGATGCATCCCGCAGGCTAATCGAGCAAAAACACGTGCGAGAGGATGCATCCCGCAGGCTAGTCGAGTAAAAACACGTGCGAGAGGATGCATCCCGCAGGCTAGTCGAGTAAAAACACGTGCGAGAGGATGCATCCCGCAGGCTAGTCGAGCAAAAACACGTGCGAGAGGATGCATCCCGCAGGCTAGTCGAGCAAAAACACGTGCGAGAGGATGCATCCCGCAGGCTAGTCGAGCAAAAACACGTGCGAGATGATGCACCCCGCAGGCTAGTCGAGTAAAAACACGTGCGAGATGATGCATCCCGCAGGCTAGTCGAGTAAAAACACGTGCGAGAGGATCCTTCCCGCAGTCTAGTCGAGTAAAAACACGTGCGAGAGGATGCATCCCGCTGGCTAGTCGAGTAAAAACACGTGCGGGAGGATGCATCCCGCAGACTAGTCGAGTAAAAACACGTGCGAGAGGATGCATCCCGCAGGCCAGTCGAGCAAAAACACGTGCGAGAGGATGCATCCCGCAGGCCAGTCGAGCAAAAACACGTGCGAGAGGATGCATCCCGCAGGCTAGTCGAGCAAAAACACGTACGAGAGGATGCATCCCGCAGGCTAGTCGAGTAAAAACACGTGCGAGAGGATGCATCCCGTTGGCTAGTCGAGTAAAAACACGTGCGAGAGGATGCATCCCGCAGGCTAGTCGAGTAAAAACACGTGCGAGAGGATGCATCCCGAAGGCTAGTCGAGCAAAATCACGTGCGAGAGGATGCATCCCGCAAGCTAGTCGAGTAAAACACGTGCGAGAGGATGCATCCCGAAGGCTAGTCGAGCAAAATCACGTGCGAGAGGATGCATCCCGCAGGCTAGTCGAGTAAAAACACGTGCGAGAGGTTACTTCCCGCAGGCTAGTCGAGTAAAAACACGTGCGAGAGGATGCATCCCGCAGGCTAGTCGAGTAAAAACACGTGCGAGAGGATGCATCCCGCAGGCTAGTCGAGCAAAAACACGTGCGAGAGGATGCATCCCGCAGGCTAGTAGAGTAAAAACACGTGCGAGAGGATGCATCCCGCAGGCTAGTAGAGTAAAAACACGTGCGAGAGGATGCATCCCGCAGGCTAGTCGAGTAAAAACACGTGAGAGAGGATGCATCCCACAGGCTAGTCGAGTAAAAACACGTGCGAGAGGATGCATCGCGCAGGCTAGTCGAGTAAAAACACGTGCGAGAGGATGCATCCCGCAGGCTAGTCGAGTAAAAACACGTGCGAGAGGATGCATCCCGCAGGCTAGTCGAGCAAAAACACGTGCGAGAGGATGCATCCCGCAGGCTAGTCGAGCAAAAACACGTGCGAGATGATGCACCCCGCAGGCTAGTCGAGTAAAAACACGTGCGAGAGGATGCATCCCGCAGGCTAGTCGAGTAAAAACACGTGCGAGAGGATGCATCCCGCAGGCTAGTCGAGTAAAAACACGTGCGAGAGGATGCATCCCGCAGGCTAGTCGAGTAAAAACACGTGCGAGAGGATGCATCCCGCAGGCTAGTCGAGCAAAAACACGTGCGAGAGGATGCATCCCGCAGGCTAGTCCAGCAAAAACACGTGCGAGAGGATGCATCCCGCAGGCTAGTCGAGTATAAACACGTGCGGGAGGATGCATCCCGCAGGCTAGTCGAGTAAAAACACGTGCGAGAGGATGCATCCCGCAGGCTAGTCGAGTAAAAACACGTGCGAGAGGATGCATCCCGCAGGCTAGTCGAGTAAAAACACGTGCGAGAGGATGCATCCCGCAGGCTAGTCGAGCAAAAACACGTGCGAGAGGATGCATCCCGCAGGCTAGTCCAGCAAAAACACGTGCGAGAGGATGCATCCCGCAGGCTAGTCGAGTATAAACACGTGCGAGAGGATGCATCCCGCAGGCTAGTCCAGCAAAAACACGTGCGAGAGGATGCATCCCGCAGGCTAGTCCAGCAAAAACACGTGCGAGAGGATGCATCCCGCAGGCTAGTCGAGTAAAAACACGTGCGAGAGGATGCATCCCGCAGGCTAGTCGAGTAAAAACACGTGCGAGAGGATGCATCCCGCAGGCTAGTCGAGTAAAAACACGTGCGAGAGGATGCATCCCGCAGGCTAGTCGAGCAAAAACACGTGCGAGAGGATGCATCCCGCAGGCTAGTCGAGTAAAAACACGTGCGAGAGGATGCATCCCGTTGGCTAGTCGAGTAAAAACACGTGCGAGAGGATGCATCCCGCAGGCTAGTCGAGTAAAAACACGTGCGAGATGATGCATCCCGCAGGCTAATCGAGTAAAAACACGTGCGAGAGGATCCTTCCCGCAGTCTAGTCGAGTAAAAACACGTGCGAGAGGATGCATCCCGCTGGCTAGTCGAGTAAAAACACGTGCGGGAGGATGCATCCCGCAGACTAGTCGAGTAAAAACACGTGCGAGAGGATGCATCCCGCAGGCTAGTCGAGTAAAAACACGTGCTAGAGGATGCATCCCGCAGGCCAGTCGAGCAAAAACACGTGCGAGAGGATGCATCCCGCAGGCCAGTCGATCAAAAACACGTGCGAGAGGATGCATCCCGCAGGCTAGTCGAGCAAAAACACGTACGAGAGGATGCATCCCGCAGGCTAGTCGAGTAAAAACACGTGCGAGATGATGCATCCCGCAGGCTAGTCGAGTAAAAACACGTGCGAGAGGATCCTTCCCGCAGTCTAGTCGAGTAAAAACACGTGCGAGAGGATGCATCCCGCAGACTAGTCGAGTAAAAACACGTGCGAGAGGATGCATCCCGCAGGCTAGTCGAGTAAAAACACGTGCTAGAGGATGCATCCCGCAGGCCAGTCGAGCAAAAACACGTGCGAGAGGATGCATCCCGCAGGCTAGTCGAGCAAAAACACGTGCGAGAGGATGCATCCCGCAGGCTAGTCCAGCAAAAACACGTGCGAGAGGATGCATCCCGCAGGCTAGTCCAGCAAAAACACGTGCGAGAGGATGCATCCCGCAGGCTAGTCGAGTAAAAACACGTGCGAGAGGATGCATCCCGCAGGCTAGTCGAGTAAAAACACGTGCGAGAGGATGCATCCCGCAGGCTAGTCGAGTAAAAACACGTGCGAGAGGCTGCATCCCGCAGGCTAGTCGAGTAAAAACACGTGCGAGAGGATGCATCCCGCAGGCTAGTCGAGTAAAAACACGTGCGAGAGGATGCATCCCGCAGGCTAGTCGAGCAAAAACACGTGCGAGAGGATGCATCCCGCAGGCTAGTCGAGTAAAAACACGTGCGAGAGGATGCATCCCGTTGGCTAGTCGAGTAAAAACACGTGCGAGAGGATGCATCCCGCTGCCTAGTCGAGCAAAAACACGTGCGAGAGAATTCATCCCGCAGGCTAGTCGAGTAAAAACACGTGCGAGAGGATGCATCCCGCAGGCTAGTCGAGTAAAAACACGTGCGAGAGGATGCATCCCGCAGGCTAGTCGAGTAAAAACACGTGCGAGAGGATGCATCCCGCAGTCTAGTCGAGTAAAAACACGTGCGAGAGGCTGCATCCCGCAGGCTAGTCGAGTAAAAACACGTGCGGGAGGATGCATCCCGCTGGCTAGTCGACTAAAACCACGTGCGAGAGGATGCATCCCGCAGGCTAGTCGAGTAAAAACACGTGCGAGAGGATGCATCCCGCAGGCCAGTCGAGCAAAAGCACGTGAGAGAGGATGCATCATGCAGGCTAGTCGAGCAAAACCACGTGCGGGAGGATGCATCCCGCAGGCCAGTCGAGCAAAAACACGTGCGAGAGGATGCATCCCGCAGGCTAATCGAGCAAAAACACGTGCGAGAGGATGCATCCCGCAGGCTAGTCGAGTAAAAACACGTGCGAGAGGATGCATCCCGCAGGCTAGTCGAGTAAAAACACGTGCGAGAGGATGCATCCCGCAGGCTAGTCGAGCAAAAACACGTGCGAGAGGATGCATCCCGCAGGCTAGTCGAGCAAAAACACGTGCGAGAGGATGCATCCCGCAGGCTAGTCGAGCAAAAACACGTGCGAGATGATGCACCCCGCAGGCTAGTCGAGTAAAAACACGTGCGAGAGGATGCATCCCGCAGGCTAGTCGAGTAAAAACACGTGCGAGAGGATGCATCCCGCAGGCTAGACGAGTAAAAACACGTGCGAGAGGATGCATCCCGCAGGCTAGTCGAGTAAAAACACGTGCGAGAGGATGCATCCCGCAGGCTAGTCGAGCAAAAACACGTGCGAGAGGATGCATCCCGCAGGCTAGTCGAGTAAAAACACGTGCGAGAGGATGCATCCCGTTGGCTAGTCGAGTAAAAACACGTGCGAGAGGATGCATCCCGCAGGCTAGTCGAGTAAAAACACGTGCGAGATGATGCATCCCGCAGGCTAGTCGAGTAAAAACACGTGCGAGAGGATCCTTCCCGCAGTCTAGTCGAGTAAAAACACGTGCGAGAGGATGCATCCCGCTGGCTAGTCGAGTAAAAACACGTGCGGGAGGATGCATCCCGCAGACTAGTCGAGTAAAAACACGTGCGAGAGGATGCATCCCGCAGGCCAGTCGAGCAAAAACACGTGCGAGAGGATGCATCCCGCAGGCCAGTCGAGTAAAAACACGTGCGAGAGGATGCATCCCGCAGGCTAGTCGAGCAAAAACACGTGCGAGAGGATGCATCCCGCAGGCTAGTCGAGTAAAAACACGTGCGAGAGGATGCATCCCGTTGGCTAGTCGAGTAAAAACACGTGCGAGAGGATGCATCCCGCAGGCTAGTCGAGTAAAAACACGTGCGAGATGATGCATCCCGCAGGCTAGTCGAGTAAAAACACGTGCGAGAGGATCCTTCCCGCAGTCTAGTCGAGTAAAAACACGTGCGAGAGGATGCATCCCGCTGGCTAGTCGAGTAAAAACACGTGCGGGAGGATGCATCCCGCAGACTAGTCGAGTAAAAACACGTGCGAGAGGATGCATCCCGCAGGCCAGTCGAGCAAAAACACGTGCGAGAGGATGCATCCCGCAGGCCAGTCGAGCAAAAACACGTGCGAGAGGATGCATCCCGCAGGCTAGTCGAGCAAAAACACGTACGAGAGGATGCATCCCGCAGGCTAGTCGAGTAAAAACACGTGCGAGAGGATGCATCCCGTTGGCTAGTCGAGTAAAAACACGTGCGAGAGGATGCATCCCGCAGGCTAGTCGAGTAAAAACACGTGCGAGAGGATGCATCCCGAAGGCTAGTCGAGCAAAATCACGTGCGAGAGGATGCATCCCGCAAGCTAGTCGAGTAAAAACACGTGCGAGAGGATGCATCCCGAAGGCTAGTCGAGCAAAATCACGTGCGAGAGGATGCATCCCGCAGGCTAGTCGAGCAAAAACACGTACGAGAGGATGCATCCCGCAGGCTAGTCGAGTAAAAACACGTGCGAGAGGATGCATCCCGTTGGCTAGTCGAGTAAAAACACGTGCGAGAGGATGCATCCCGCAGGCTAGTCGAGTAAAAACACGTGCGAGAGGATGCATCCCGAAGGCTAGTCGAGCAAAATCACGTGCGAGAGGATGCATCCCGCAAGCTAGTCGAGTAAAACACGTGCGAGAGGATGCATCCCGAAGGCTAGTCGAGCAAAATCACGTGCGGGAGGATGCATCCCGCAGGCCAGTCGAGCAAAAACACGTGCGAGAGGATGCATCCCGCAGGCTAATCGAGCAAAAACACGTGCGAGAGGATGCATCCCGCAGGCTAGTCGAGTAAAAACACGTGCGAGAGGATGCATCCCGCAGGCTAGTCGAGTAAAAACACGTGCGAGAGGATGCATCCCGCAGGCTAGTCGAGCAAAAACACGTGCGAGAGGATGCATCCCGCAGGCTAGTCGAGCAAAAACACGTGCGAGAGGATGCATCCCGCAGGCTAGTCGAGCAAAAACACGTGCGAGATGATGCACCCCGCAGGCTAGTCGAGTAAAAACACGTGCGAGAGGATGCATCCCGCAGGCTAGTCGAGTAAAAACACGTGCGAGAGGATGCATCCCGCAGGCTAGACGAGTAAAAACACGTGCGAGAGGATGCATCCCGCAGGCTAGTCGAGTAAAAACACGTGCGAGAGGATGCATCCCGCAGGCTAGTCGAGCAAAAACACGTGCGAGAGGATGCATCCCGCAGGCTAGTCGAGTAAAAACACGTGCGAGAGGATGCATCCCGTTGGCTAGTCGAGTAAAAACACGTGCGAGAGGATGCATCCCGCAGGCTAGTCGAGTAAAAACACGTGCGAGATGATGCATCCCGCAGGCTAGTCGAGTAAAAACACGTGCGAGAGGATCCTTCCCGCAGTCTAGTCGAGTAAAAACACGTGCGAGAGGATGCATCCCGCTGGCTAGTCGAGTAAAAACACGTGCGGGAGGATGCATCCCGCAGACTAGTCGAGTAAAAACACGTGCGAGAGGATGCATCCCGCAGGCCAGTCGAGCAAAAACACGTGCGAGAGGATGCATCCCGCAGGCCAGTCGAGTAAAAACACGTGCGAGAGGATGCATCCCGCAGGCTAGTCGAGCAAAAACACGTGCGAGAGGATGCATCCCGCAGGCTAGTCGAGTAAAAACACGTGCGAGAGGATGCATCCCGTTGGCTAGTCGAGTAAAAACACGTGCGAGAGGATGCATCCCGCAGGCTAGTCGAGTAAAAACACGTGCGAGATGATGCATCCCGCAGGCTAGTCGAGTAAAAACACGTGCGAGAGGATCCTTCCCGCAGTCTAGTCGAGTAAAAACACGTGCGAGAGGATGCATCCCGCTGGCTAGTCGAGTAAAAACACGTGCGGGAGGATGCATCCCGCAGACTAGTCGAGTAAAAACACGTGCGAGAGGATGCATCCCGCAGGCCAGTCGAGCAAAAACACGTGCGAGAGGATGCATCCCGCAGGCCAGTCGAGCAAAAACACGTGCGAGAGGATGCATCCCGCAGGCTAGTCGAGCAAAAACACGTACGAGAGGATGCATCCCGCAGGCTAGTCGAGTAAAAACACGTGCGAGAGGATGCATCCCGTTGGCTAGTCGAGTAAAAACACGTGCGAGAGGATGCATCCCGCAGGCTAGTCGAGTAAAAACACGTGCGAGAGGATGCATCCCGAAGGCTAGTCGAGCAAAATCACGTGCGAGAGGATGCATCCCGCAAGCTAGTCGAGTAAAACACGTGCGAGAGGATGCATCCCGAAGGCTAGTCGAGCAAAATCACGTGCGAGAGGATGCATCCCGCAGGCTAGTCGAGTAAAAACACGTGCGAGAGGTTACTTCCCGCAGGCTAGTCGAGTAAAAACACGTGCGAGAGGATGCATCCCGCAGGCTAGTCGAGTAAAAACACGTGCGAGATTATGCATCCCGCAGGCTAGTCGAGCAAAAACACGTGCGAGAGGATGCATCCCGCAGGCTAGTAGAGTAAAAACACGTGCGAGAGGATGCATCCCGCAGGCTAGTAGAGTAAAAACACGTGCGAGAGGATGCATCCCGCAGGCTAGTCGAGTAAAAACACGTGAGAGAGGATGCATCCCACAGGCTAGTCGAGTAAAAACACGTGCGAGAGGATGCATCGCGCAGGCTAGTCGAGTAAAAACACGTGCGAGAGGATGCATCCCGCAGGCTAGTCGAGTAAAAACACGTGCGAGAGGATGCATCCCGCAGGCTAGTCGAGCAAAAACACGTGCGAGAGGATGCATCCCGCAGGCTAGTCGAGCAAAAACACGTGCGAGATGATGCACCCCGCAGGCTAGTCGAGTAAAAACACGTGCGAGAGGATGCATCCCGCAGGCTAGTCGAGTAAAAACACGTGCGAGAGGATGCATCCCGCAGGCTAGTCGAGTAAAAACACGTGCGAGAGGATGCATCCCGCAGGCTAGTCGAGTAAAAACACGTGCGAGAGGATGCATCCCGCAGGCTAGTCGAGCAAAAACACGTGCGAGAGGATGCATCCCGCAGGCTAGTCCAGCAAAAACACGTGCGAGAGGATGCATCCCGCAGGCTAGTCGAGTATAAACACGTGCGAGAGGATGCATCCCGCAGGCTAGTCGAGTAAAAACACGTGCGAGAGGATGCATCCCGCAGGCTAGTCGAGTAAAAACACGTGCGAGAGGATGCATCCCGCAGGCTAGTCGAGTAAAAACACGTGCGAGAGGATGCATCCCGCAGGCTAGTCGAGCAAAAACACGTGCGAGAGGATGCATCCCGCAGGCTAGTCGAGTATAAACACGTGCGAGAGGATGCATCCCGCAGGCTAGTCGAGTAAAAACACGTGCGAGAGGATGCATCCCGCAGGCTAGTCGAGTAAAAACACGTCCGAGAGGATGCATCCCGCAGGCTAGTCGAGTAAAAATACGTGCGAGAGGCTGCATCCCGCAGGCTAGTCGAGTAAAAACACGTGCGAGAGGATGCTTCCCGCAGGCTAGTCGAGTAAAAACACGTGCGAGAGGATGCATCCCGCAGGCTAGTCGAGCAAAAACACGTGCGAGAGGATGCATCCCGCAGGCTAGTCGAGTAAAAACACGTGCGAGATGATGCATCCCGCAGGCTAGTCGAGTAAAAACACGTGCGAGAGGATGCATCCCGCAGGCTAATCGAGCAAAAACACGTGCGAGAGGATGCATCCCGCAGGCTAGTCGAGCAAAAACACGTGCGAGAGAATGCATCCCGCAGGCTAGTCGAGTAAAAACACGTGCGAGAGGATGCATCCCGCAGCCTAGTCGAGCAAAAACACGTGCGAGAGGATGCATCCCGCAGGCCAGTCGAGCAAAAACACGTGCGAGAGGATGCATCCCGCAGGCTAGTCGAGCAAAAACACGTGCGAGATGATGCACCCCGCAGGCTAGTCGAGCAAAAACACGTGCGAGAGGATGCATCCCGCAGGCTAGTCGAGCAAAAACACGTGCGAGAGGATGCATCCCGCAGGCTAGTCGAGTAAAAACACGTGCGAGAGGATGCATCCCGCAGGCTAGTCGAGTAAAAACACGTGCGAGAGGATGCATCCCGCAGGCTAGTCGAGTAAAAACACGTGCGAGAGGATGCATCCCGCAGTCTAGTCGAGTAAAAACACGTGCGAGAGGCTGCATCCCGCAGGCTAGTCGAGTAAAAACACGTGCGGGAGGATGCATCCCGCTGGCTAGTCGACTAAAACCACGTGCGAGAGGATGCATCCCGCAGGCTAGTCGAGTAAAAACACGTGCGAGAGGATGCATCCCGCAGGCCAGTCGAGCAAAAGCACGTGAGAGAGGATGCATCATGCAGGCTAGTCGAGCAAAACCACGTGCGGGAGGATGCATCCCGCAGGCCAGTCGAGCAAAAACACGTGCGAGAGGATGCATCCCGCAGGCTAATCGAGCAAAAACACGTGCGAGAGGATGCATCCCGCAGGCTAGTCGAGTAAAAACACGTGCGAGAGGATGCATCCCGCAGGCTAGTCGAGTAAAAACACGTGCGAGAGGATGCATCCCGCAGGCTAGTCGAGCAAAAACACGTGCGAGAGGATGCATCCCGCAGGCTAGTCGAGCAAAAACACGTGCGAGAGGATGCATCCCGCAGGCTAGTCGAGCAAAAACACGTGCGAGATGATGCACCCCGCAGGCTAGTCGAGTAAAAACACGTGCGAGAGGATGCATCCCGCAGGCTAGTCGAGTAAAAACACGTGCGAGAGGATGCATCCCGCAGGCTAGACGAGTAAAAACACGTGCGAGAGGATGCATCCCGCAGGCTAGTCGAGTAAAAACACGTGCGAGAGGATGCATCCCGCAGGCTAGTCGAGCAAAAACACGTGCGAGAGGATGCATCCCGCAGGCTAGTCGAGTAAAAACACGTGCGAGAGGATGCATCCCGTTGGCTAGTCGAGTAAAAACACGTGCGAGAGGATGCATCCCGCAGGCTAGTCGAGTAAAAACACGTGCGAGATGATGCATCCCGCAGGCTAGTCGAGTAAAAACACGTGCGAGAGGATCCTTCCCGCAGTCTAGTCGAGTAAAAACACGTGCGAGAGGATGCATCCCGCTGGCTAGTCGAGTAAAAACACGTGCGGGAGGATGCATCCCGCAGACTAGTCGAGTAAAAACACGTGCGAGAGGATGCATCCCGCAGGCCAGTCGAGCAAAAACACGTGCGAGAGGATGCATCCCGCAGGCCAGTCGAGCAAAAACACGTGCGAGAGGATGCATCCCGCAGGCTAGTCGAGCAAAAACACGTACGAGAGGATGCATCCCGCAGGCTAGTCGAGTAAAAACACGTGCGAGAGGATGCATCCCGTTGGCTAGTCGAGTAAAAACACGTGCGAGAGGATGCATCCCGCAGGCTAGTCGAGTAAAAACACGTGCGAGAGGATGCATCCCGAAGGCTAGTCGAGCAAAATCACGTGCGAGAGGATGCATCCCGCAAGCTAGTCGAGTAAAACACGTGCGAGAGGATGCATCCCGAAGGCTAGTCGAGCAAAATCACGTGCGAGAGGATGCATCCCGCAGGCTAGTCGAGTAAAAACACGTGCGAGAGGTTACTTCCCGCAGGCTAGTCGAGTAAAAACACGTGCGAGAGGATGCATCCCGCAGGCTAGTCGAGTAAAAACACGTGCGAGATTATGCATCCCGCAGGCTAGTCGAGCAAAAACACGTGCGAGAGGATGCATCCCGCAGGCTAGTAGAGTAAAAACACGTGCGAGAGGATGCATCCCGCAGGCTAGTAGAGTAAAAACACGTGCGAGAGGATGCATCCCGCAGGCTAGTCGAGTAAAAACACGTGAGAGAGGATGCATCCCACAGGCTAGTCGAGTAAAAACACGTGCGAGAGGATGCATCGCGCAGGCTAGTCGAGTAAAAACACGTGCGAGAGGATGCATCCCGCAGGCTAGTCGAGTAAAAACACGTGCGAGAGGATGCATCCCGCAGGCTAGTCGAGCAAAAACACGTGCGAGAGGATGCATCCCGCAGGCTAGTCGAGCAAAAACACGTGCGAGATGATGCACCCCGCAGGCTAGTCGAGTAAAAACACGTGCGAGAGGATGCATCCCGCAGGCTAGTCGAGTAAAAACACGTGCGAGAGGATGCATCCCGCAGGCTAGTCGAGTAAAAACACGTGCGAGAGGATGCATCCCGCAGGCTAGTCGAGTAAAAACACGTGCGAGAGGATGCATCCCGCAGGCTAGTCGAGCAAAAACACGTGCGAGAGGATGCATCCCGCAGGCTAGTCCAGCAAAAACACGTGCGAGAGGATGCATCCCGCAGGCTAGTCGAGTATAAACACGTGCGAGAGGATGCATCCCGCAGGCTAGTCGAGTAAAAACACGTGCGAGAGGATGCATCCCGCAGGCTAGTCGAGTAAAAACACGTGCGAGAGGATGCATCCCGCAGGCTAGTCGAGTAAAAACACGTGCGAGAGGATGCATCCCGCAGGCTAGTCGAGCAAAAACACGTGCGAGAGGATGCATCCCGCAGGCTAGTCGAGTATAAACACGTGCGAGAGGATGCATCCCGCAGGCTAGTCGAGTAAAAACACGTGCGAGAGGATGCATCCCGCAGGCTAGTCGAGTAAAAACACGTCCGAGAGGATGCATCCCGCAGGCTAGTCGAGTAAAAATACGTGCGAGAGGCTGCATCCCGCAGGCTAGTCGAGTAAAAACACGTGCGAGAGGATGCTTCCCGCAGGCTAGTCGAGTAAAAACACGTGCGAGAGGATGCATCCCGCAGGCTAGTCGAGCAAAAACACGTGCGAGAGGATGCATCCCGCAGGCTAGTCGAGTAAAAACACGTGCGAGATGATGCATCCCGCAGGCTAGTCGAGTAAAAACACGTGCGAGAGGATGCATCCCGCAGGCTAATCGAGCAAAAACACGTGCGAGAGGATGCATCCCGCAGGCTAGTCGAGCAAAAACACGTGCGAGAGAATGCATCCCGCAGGCTAGTCGAGTAAAAACACGTGCGAGAGGATGCATCCCGCAGCCTAGTCGAGCAAAAACACGTGCGAGAGGATGCATCCCGCAGGCCAGTCGAGCAAAAACACGTGCGAGAGGATGCATCCCGCAGGCTAGTCGAGCAAAAACACGTGCGAGATGATGCACCCCGCAGGCTAGTCGAGCAAAAACACGTGCGAGAGGATGCATCCCGCAGGCTAGTCGAGCAAAAACACGTGCGAGAGGATGCATCCCGCAGGCTAGTCGAGCAAAAACACGTGCGAGAGGATGCATCCCGCAGGCTGGTCGAGTAAAAACACGTGCGAGAGGATGCATCCCGCAGCCTAGTCGAGCAAAAACACGTGCGAGAGGATTCATCCCGCAGGCTAGTCGAGTAAAAACACGTGCGAGAGGATGCATCCCGCAGGCTAGTCGAGTAAAAACACGTGCGAGAGGATGCATCCCGCAGGCTAGTCGAGTAAAAACACGTGCGAGAGGATGCATCCCGCAGTCTAGTCGAGTAAAAACACGTGCGACAGGCTGCATCCCGCAGGCTAGTCGAGTAAAAACACGTGCGGGAGGATGCATCCCGCTGGCTAGTCGACTAAAACCACGTGCGAGAGGATGCATCCCGCAGGCTAGTCGAGTAAAAACACGTGCGAGAGGATGCATCCCGCAGGCCAGTCGAGCAAAAGCACGTGCGAGAGGATGCATCATGCAGGCTAGTCGAGCAAAACCACGTGCGGGAGGATGCATCCCGCAGGCCAGTCGAGCAAAAACACGTGCGAGAGGATGCATCCCGCAGGCTAATCGAGCAAAAACACGTGCGAGAGGATGCATCCCGCAGGCTAGTCGAGTAAAAACACGTGCGAGAGGATGCATCCCGCAGGCTAGTCGAGTAAAAACACGTGCGAGAGGATGCATCCCGCAGGCTAGTCGAGCAAAAACACGTGCGAGAGGATGCATCCCGCAGGCTAGTCGAGCAAAAACACGTGCGAGAGGATGCATCCCGCAGGCTAGTCGAGCAAAAACACGTGCGAGATGATGCACCCCGCAGGCTAGTCGAGTAAAAACACGTGCGGGAGGATGCATCCCGCAGACTAGTCGAGTAAAAACACGTGCGAGAGGATGCATCCCGCAGGCCAGTCGAGCAAAAACACGTGCGAGAGGATGCATCCCGCAGGCCAGTCGAGCAAAAACACGTGCGAGAGGATGCATCCCGCAGGCTAGTCGAGCAAAAACACGTACGAGAGGATGCATCCCGCAGGCTAGTCGAGTAAAAACACGTGCGAGAGGATGCATCCCGTTGGCTAGTCGAGTAAAAACACGTGCGAGAGGATGCATCCCGCAGGCTAGTCGAGTAAAAACACGTGCGAGAGGATGCATCCCGAAGGCTAGTCGAGCAAAATCACGTGCGAGAGGATGCATCCCGCAAGCTAGTCGAGTAAAACACGTGCGAGAGGATGCATCCCGAAGGCTAGTCGAGCAAAATCACGTGCGAGAGGATGCATCCCGCAGGCTAGTCGAGTAAAAACACGTGCGAGAGGTTACTTCCCGCAGGCTAGTCGAGTAAAAACACGTGCGAGAGGATGCATCCCGCAGGCTAGTCGAGTAAAAACACGTGCGAGAGGATGCATCCCGCAGGCTAGTCGAGCAAAAACACGTGCGAGAGGATGCATCCCGCAGGCTAGTAGAGTAAAAACACGTGCGAGAGGATGCATCCCGCAGGCTAGTAGAGTAAAAACACGTGCGAGAGGATGCATCCCGCAGGCTAGTCGAGTAAAAACACGTGAGAGAGGATGCATCCCACAGGCTAGTCGAGTAAAAACACGTGCGAGAGGATGCATCGCGCAGGCTAGTCGAGTAAAAACACGTGCGAGAGGATGCATCCCGCAGGCTAGTCGAGTAAAAACACGTGCGAGAGGATGCATCCCGCAGGCTAGTCGAGCAAAAACACGTGCGAGAGGATGCATCCCGCAGGCTAGTCGAGCAAAAACACGTGCGAGATGATGCACCCCGCAGGCTAGTCGAGTAAAAACACGTGCGAGAGGATGCATCCCGCAGGCTAGTCGAGTAAAAACACGTGCGAGAGGATGCATCCCGCAGGCTAGTCGAGTAAAAACACGTGCGAGAGGATGCATCCCGCAGGCTAGTCGAGTAAAAACACGTGCGAGAGGATGCATCCCGCAGGCTAGTCGAGCAAAAACACGTGCGAGAGGATGCATCCCGCAGGCTAGTCCAGCAAAAACACGTGCGAGAGGATGCATCCCGCAGGCTAGTCGAGTATAAACACGTGCGAGAGGATGCATCCCGCAGGCTAGTCGAGTAAAAACACGTGCGAGAGGATGCATCCCGCAGGCTAGTCGAGTAAAAACACGTGCGAGAGGATGCATCCCGCAGGCTAGTCGAGTAAAAACACGTGCGAGATGATGCATCCCGCAGGCTAATCGAGTAAAAACACGTGCGAGAGGATCCTTCCCGCAGTCTAGTCGAGTAAAAACACGTGCGAGAGGATGCATCCCGCTGGCTAGTCGAGTAAAAACACGTGCGGGAGGATGCATCCCGCAGACTAGTCGAGTAAAAACACGTGCGAGAGGATGCATCCCGCAGGCTAGTCGAGTAAAAACACGTGCTAGAGGATGCATCCCGCAGGCCAGTCGAGCAAAAACACGTGCGAGAGGATGCATCCCGCAGGCCAGTCGATCAAAAACACGTGCGAGAGGATGCATCCCGCAGGCTAGTCGAGCAAAAACACGTACGAGAGGATGCATCCCGCAGGCTAGTCGAGTAAAAACACGTGCGAGATGATGCATCCCGCAGGCTAGTCGAGTAAAAACACGTGCGAGAGGATCCTTCCCGCAGTCTAGTCGAGTAAAAACACGTGCGAGAGGATGCATCCCGCAGACTAGTCGAGTAAAAACACGTGCGAGAGGATGCATCCCGCAGGCTAGTCGAGTAAAAACACGTGCTAGAGGATGCATCCCGCAGGCCAGTCGAGCAAAAACACGTGCGAGAGGATGCATCCCGCAGGCTAGTCGAGCAAAAACACGTGCGAGAGGATGCATCCCGCAGGCTAGTCCAGCAAAAACACGTGCGAGAGGATGCATCCCGCAGGCTAGTCCAGCAAAAACACGTGCGAGAGGATGCATCCCGCAGGCTAGTCGAGTAAAAACACGTGCGAGAGGATGCATCCCGCAGGCTAGTCGAGTAAAAACACGTGCGAGAGGATGCATCCCGCAGGCTAGTCGAGTAAAAACACGTGCGAGAGGCTGCATCCCGCAGGCTAGTCGAGTAAAAACACGTGCGAGAGGATGCATCCCGCAGGCTAGTCGAGTAAAAACACGTGCGAGAGGATGCATCCCGCAGGCTAGTCGAGCAAAAACACGTGCGAGAGGATGCATCCCGCAGGCTAGTCGAGTAAAAACACGTGCGAGAGGATGCATCCCGTTGGCTAGTCGAGTAAAAACACGTGCGAGAGGATGCATCCCGCTGCCTAGTCGAGCAAAAACACGTGCGAGAGGATTCATCCCGCAGGCTAGTCGAGTAAAAACACGTGCGAGAGGATGCATCCCGCAGGCTAGTCGAGTAAAAACACGTGCGAGAGGATGCATCCCGCAGGCTAGTCGAGTAAAAACACGTGCGAGTGGATGCATCCCGCAGTCTAGTCGAGTAAAAACACGTGCGAGAGGCTGCATCCCGCAGGCTAGTCGAGTAAAAACACGTGCGGGAGGATGCATCCCGCTGGCTAGTCGACTAAAACCACGTGCGAGAGGATGCATCCCGCAGGCTAGTCGAGTAAAAACACGTGCGAGAGGATGCATCCCGCAGGCCAGTCGAGCAAAAGCACGTGCGAGAGGATGCATCATGCAGGCTAGTCGAGCAAAACCACGTGCGGGAGGATGCATCCCGCAGGCCAGTCGAGCAAAAACACGTGCGAGAGGATGCATCCCGCAGGCTAATCGAGCAAAAACACGTGCGAGAGGATGCATCCCGCAGGCTAGTCGAGTAAAAACACGTGCGAGAGGATGCATCCCGCAGGCTAGTCGAGTAAAAACACGTGCGAGAGGATGCATCCCGCAGGCTAGTCGAGCAAAAACACGTGCGAGAGGATGCATCCCGCAGGCTAGTCGAGCAAAAACACGTGCGAGAGGATGCATCCCGCAGGCTAGTCGAGCAAAAACACGTGCGAGATGATGCACCCCGCAGGCTAGTCGAGTAAAAACACGTGCGAGAGGATGCATCCCGCAGGCTAGTCGAGTAAAAACACGTGCGAGAGGATGCATCCCGCAGGCTAGACGAGTAAAAACACGTGCGAGAGGATGCATCCCGCAGGCTAGTCGAGTAAAAACACGTGCGAGAGGATGCATCCCGCAGGCTAGTCGAGCAAAAACACGTGCGAGAGGATGCATCCCGCAGGCTAGTCGAGTAAAAACACGTGCGAGAGGATGCATCCCGTTGGCTAGTCGAGTAAAAACACGTGCGAGAGGATGCATCCCGCAGGCTAGTCGAGTAAAAACACGTGCGAGATGATGCATCCCGCAGGCTAGTCGAGTAAAAACACGTGCGAGAGGATCCTTCCCGCAGTCTAGTCGAGTAAAAACACGTGCGAGAGGATGCATCCCGCTGGCTAGTCGAGTAAAAACACGTGCGGGAGGATGCATCCCGCAGACTAGTCGAGTAAAAACACGTGCGAGAGGATGCATCCCGCAGGCCAGTCGAGCAAAAACACGTGCGAGAGGATGCATCCCGCAGGCCAGTCGAGCAAAAACACGTGCGAGAGGATGCATCCCGCAGGCTAGTCGAGCAAAAACACGTACGAGAGGATGCATCCCGCAGGCTAGTCGAGTAAAAACACGTGCGAGAGGATGCATCCCGTTGGCTAGTCGAGTAAAAACACGTGCGAGAGGATGCATCCCGCAGGCTAGTCGAGTAAAAACACGTGCGAGAGGATGCATCCCGAAGGCTAGTCGAGCAAAATCACGTGCGAGAGGATGCATCCCGCAAGCTAGTCGAGTAAAACACGTGCGAGAGGATGCATCCCGAAGGCTAGTCGAGCAAAATCACGTGCGAGAGGATGCATCCCGCAGGCTAGTCGAGTAAAAACACGTGCGAGAGGTTACTTCCCGCAGGCTAGTCGAGTAAAAACACGTGCGAGAGGATGCATCCCGCAGGCTAGTCGAGTAAAAACACGTGCGAGATTATGCATCCCGCAGGCTAGTCGAGCAAAAACACGTGCGAGAGGATGCATCCCGCAGGCTAGTAGAGTAAAAACACGTGCGAGAGGATGCATCCCGCAGGCTAGTAGAGTAAAAACACGTGCGAGAGGATGCATCCCGCAGGCTAGTCGAGTAAAAACACGTGAGAGAGGATGCATCCCACAGGCTAGTCGAGTAAAAACACGTGCGAGAGGATGCATCGCGCAGGCTAGTCGAGTAAAAACACGTGCGAGAGGATGCATCCCGCAGGCTAGTCGAGTAAAAACACGTGCGAGAGGATGCATCCCGCAGGCTAGTCGAGCAAAAACACGTGCGAGAGGATGCATCCCGCAGGCTAGTCGAGCAAAAACACGTGCGAGATGATGCACCCCGCAGGCTAGTCGAGTAAAAACACGTGCGAGAGGATGCATCCCGCAGGCTAGTCGAGTAAAAACACGTGCGAGAGGATGCATCCCGCAGTCTAGTCGAGTAAAAACACGTGCGAGAGGCTGCATCCCGCAGGCTAGTCGAGTAAAAACACGTGCGGGAGGATGCATCCCGCTGGCTAGTCGACTAAAACCACGTGCGAGAGGATGCATCCCGCAGGCTAGTCGAGTAAAAACACGTGCGAGAGGATGCATCCCGCAGGCCAGTCGAGCAAAAGCACGTGCGAGAGGATGCATCATGCAGGCTAGTCGAGCAAAACCACGTGCGGGAGGATGCATCCCGCAGGCCAGTCGAGCAAAAACACGTGCGAGAGGATGCATCCCGCAGGCTAATCGAGCAAAAACACGTGCGAGAGGATGCATCCCGCAGGCTAGTCGAGTAAAAACACGTGCGAGAGGATGCATCCCGCAGGCTAGTCGAGTAAAAACACGTGCGAGAGGATGCATCCCGCAGGCTAGTCGAGCAAAAACACGTGCGAGAGGATGCATCCCGCAGGCTAGTCGAGCAAAAACACGTGCGAGAGGATGCATCCCGCAGGCTAGTCGAGCAAAAACACGTGCGAGATGATGCACCCCGCAGGCTAGTCGAGTAAAAACACGTGCGAGAGGATGCATCCCGCAGGCTAGTCGAGTAAAAACACGTGCGAGAGGATGCATCCCGCAGGCTAGACGAGTAAAAACACGTGCGAGAGGATGCATCCCGCAGGCTAGTCGAGTAAAAACACGTGCGAGAGGATGCATCCCGCAGGCTAGTCGAGCAAAAACACGTGCGAGAGGATGCATCCCGCAGGCTAGTCGAGTAAAAACACGTGCGAGAGGATGCATCCCGTTGGCTAGTCGAGTAAAAACACGTGCGAGAGGATCCTTCCCGCAGTCTAGTCGAGTAAAAACACGTGCGAGAGGATGCATCCCGCTGGCTAGTCGAGTAAAAACACGTGCGGGAGGATGCATCCCGCAGACTAGTCGAGTAAAAACACGTGCGAGAGGATGCATCCCGCAGGCCAGTCGAGCAAAAACACGTGCGAGAGGATGCATCCCGCAGGCCAGTCGAGCAAAAACACGTGCGAGAGGATGCATCCCGCAGGCTAGTCGAGCAAAAACACGTACGAGAGGATGCATCCCGCAGGCTAGTCGAGTAAAAACACGTGCGAGAGGATGCATCCCGTTGGCTAGTCGAGTAAAAACACGTGCGAGAGGATGCATCCCGCAGGCTAGTCGAGTAAAAACACGTGCGAGAGGATGCATCCCGAAGGCTAGTCGAGCAAAATCACGTGCGAGAGGATGCATCCCGCAAGCTAGTCGAGTAAAACACGTGCGAGAGGATGCATCCCGAAGGCTAGTCGAGCAAAATCACGTGCGAGAGGATGCATCCCGCAGGCTAGTCGAGTAAAAACACGTGCGAGAGGTTACTTCCCGCAGGCTAGTCGAGTAAAAACACGTGCGAGAGGATGCATCCCGCAGGCTAGTCGAGTAAAAACACGTGCGAGAGGATGCATCCCGCAGGCTAGTCGAGCAAAAACACGTGCGAGAGGATGCATCCCGCAGGCTAGTAGAGTAAAAACACGTGCGAGAGGATGCATCCCGCAGGCTAGTAGAGTAAAAACACGTGCGAGAGGATGCATCCCGCAGGCTAGTCGAGTAAAAACACGTGAGAGAGGATGCATCCCACAGGCTAGTCGAGTAAAAACACGTGCGAGAGGATGCATCGCGCAGGCTAGTCGAGTAAAAACACGTGCGAGAGGATGCATCCCGCAGGCTAGTCGAGTAAAAACACGTGCGAGAGGATGCATCCCGCAGGCTAGTCGAGCAAAAACACGTGCGAGAGGATGCATCCCGCAGGCTAGTCGAGCAAAAACACGTGCGAGATGATGCACCCCGCAGGCTAGTCGAGTAAAAACACGTGCGAGAGGATGCATCCCGCAGGCTAGTCGAGTAAAAACACGTGCGAGAGGATGCATCCCGCAGGCTAGTCGAGTAAAAACACGTGCGAGAGGATGCATCCCGCAGGCTAGTCGAGTAAAAACACGTGCGAGAGGATGCATCCCGCAGGCTAGTCGAGCAAAAACACGTGCGAGAGGATGCATCCCGCAGGCTAGTCCAGCAAAAACACGTGCGAGAGGATGCATCCCGCAGGCTAGTCGAGTATAAACACGTGCGAGAGGATGCATCCCGCAGGCTAGTCGAGTAAAAACACGTGCGAGAGGATGCATCCCGCAGGCTAGTCGAGTAAAAACACGTGCGAGAGGATGCATCCCGCAGGCTAGTCGAGTAAAAACACGTGCGAGAGGATGCATCCCGCAGGCTAGTCGAGCAAAAACACGTGCGAGAGGATGCATCCCGCAGGCTAGTCCAGCAAAAACACGTGCGAGAGGATGCATCCCGCAGGCTAGTCGAGTATAAACACGTGCGAGAGGATGCATCCCGCAGGCTAGTCGAGTAAAAACACGTGCGAGAGGATGCATCCCGCAGGCTAGTCGAGTAAAAACACGTGCGAGAGGATGCATCCCGCAGGCTAGTCGAGTAAAAATACGTGCGAGAGGCTGCATCCCGCAGGCTAGTCGAGTAAAAACACGTGCGAGAGGATGCATCCCGCAGGCTAGTCGAGTAAAAACACGTGCGAGAGGATGCATCCCGCAGGCTAGTCGAGCAAAAACACGTGCGAGAGGATGCATCCCGCAGGCTAGTCGAGTAAAAACACGTGCGAGAGGATGCATCCCGTTGGCTAGTCGAGTAAAAACACGTGCGAGAGGATGCATCCCGCAGGCTAGTCGAGTAAAAACACGTGCGAGATGATGCATCCCGCAGGCTAATCGAGTAAAAACACGTGCGAGAGGATCCTTCCCGCAGTCTAGTCGAGTAAAAACACGTGCGAGAGGATGCATCCCGCTGGCTAGTCGAGTAAAAACACGTGCGGGAGGATGCATCCCGCAGACTAGTCGAGTAAAAACACGTGCGAGAGGATGCATCCCGCAGGCTAGTCGAGTAAAAACACGTGCTAGAGGATGCATCCCGCAGGCCAGTCGAGCAAAAACACGTGCGAGAGGATGCATCCCGCAGGCCAGTCGATCAAAAACACGTGCGAGAGGATGCATCCCGCAGGCTAGTCGAGCAAAAACACGTACGAGAGGATGCATCCCGCAGGCTAGTCGAGTAAAAACACGTGCGAGATGATGCATCCCGCAGGCTAGTCGAGTAAAAACACGTGCGAGAGGATCCTTCCCGCAGTCTAGTCGAGTAAAAACACGTGCGAGAGGATGCATCCCGCAGACTAGTCGAGTAAAAACACGTGCGAGAGGATGCATCCCGCAGGCTAGTCGAGTAAAAACACGTGATAGAGGATGCATCCCGCAGGCCAGTCGAGCAAAAACACGTGCGAGAGGATGCATCCCGCAGGCTAGTCGAGCAAAAACACGTGCGAGAGGATGCATCCCGCAGGCTAGTCCAGCAAAAACACGTGCGAGAGGATGCATCCCGCAGGCTAGTCCAGCAAAAACACGTGCGAGAGGATGCATCCCGCAGGCTAGTCGAGTAAAAACACGTGCGAGAGGATGCATCCCGCAGGCTAGTCGAGTAAAAACACGTGCGAGAGGATGCATCCCGCAGGCTAGTCGAGTAAAAACACGTGCGAGAGGCTGCATCCCGCAGGCTAGTCGAGTAAAAACACGTGCGAGAGGATGCATCCCGCAGGCTAGTCGAGTAAAAACACGTGCGAGAGGATGCATCCCGCAGGCTAGTCGAGCAAAAACACGTGCGAGAGGATGCATCCCGCAGGCTAGTCGAGTAAAAACACGTGCGAGAGGATGCATCCCGTTGGCTAGTCGAGTAAAAACACGTGCGAGAGGATGCATCCCGCTGCCTAGTCGAGCAAAAACACGTGCGAGAGGATTCATCCCGCAGGCTAGTCGAGTAAAAACACGTGCGAGAGGATGCATCCCGCAGGCTAGTCGAGTAAAAACACGTGCGAGAGGATGCATCCCGCAGGCTAGTCGAGTAAAAACACGTGCGAGAGGATGCATCCCGCAGTCTAGTCGAGTAAAAACACGTGCGAGAGGCTGCATCCCGCAGGCTAGTCGAGTAAAAACACGTGCGGGAGGATGCATCCCGCTGGCTAGTCGACTAAAACCACGTGCGAGAGGATGCATCCCGCAGGCTAGTCGAGTAAAAACACGTGCGAGAGGATGCATCCCGCAGGCCAGTCGAGCAAAAGCACGTGCGAGAGGATGCATCATGCAGGCTAGTCGAGCAAAACCACGTGCGGGAGGATGCATCCCGCAGGCCAGTCGAGCAAAAACACGTGCGAGAGGATGCATCCCGCAGGCTAATCGAGCAAAAACACGTGCGAGAGGATGCATCCCGCAGGCTAGTCGAGTAAAAACACGTGCGAGAGGATGCATCCCGCAGGCTAGTCGAGTAAAAACACGTGCGAGAGGATGCATCCCGCAGGCTAGTCGAGCAAAAACACGTGCGAGAGGATGCATCCCGCAGGCTAGTCGAGCAAAAACACGTGCGAGAGGATGCATCCCGCAGGCTAGTCGAGCAAAAACACGTGCGAGATGATGCACCCCGCAGGCTAGTCGAGTAAAAACACGTGCGAGAGGATGCATCCCGCAGGCTAGTCGAGTAAAAACACGTGCGAGAGGATGCATCCCGCAGGCTAGACGAGTAAAAACACGTGCGAGAGGATTCATCCCGCAGGCTAGTCGAGTAAAAACACGTGCGAGAGGATGCATCCCGCAGGCTAGTCGAGCAAAAACACGTGCGAGAGGATGCATCCCGCAGGCTAGTCGAGTAAAAACACGTGCGAGAGGATGCATCCCGTTGGCTAGTCGAGTAAAAACACGTGCGAGAGGATGCATCCCGCAGGCTAGTCGAGTAAAAACACGTGCGAGATGATGCATCCCGCAGGCTAGTCGAGTAAAAACACGTGCGAGAGGATCCTTCCCGCAGTCTAGTCGAGTAAAAACACGTGCGAGAGGATGCATCCCGCTGGCTAGTCGAGTAAAAACACGTGCGGGAGGATGCATCCCGCAGACTAGTCGAGTAAAAACACGTGCGAGAGGATGCATCCCGCAGGCCAGTCGAGCAAAAACACGTGCGAGAGGATGCATCCCGCAGGCCAGTCGAGCAAAAACACGTGCGAGAGGATGCATCCCGCAGGCTAGTCGAGCAAAAACACGTACGAGAGGATGCATCCCGCAGGCTAGTCGAGTAAAAACACGTGCGAGAGGATGCATCCCGTTGGCTAGTCGAGTAAAAACACGTGCGAGAGGATGCATCCCGCAGGCTAGTCGAGTAAAAACACGTGCGAGAGGATGCATCCCGAAGGCTAGTCGAGCAAAATCACGTGCGAGAGGATGCATCCCGCAAGCTAGTCGAGTAAAACACGTGCGAGAGGATGCATCCCGAAGGCTAGTCGAGCAAAATCACGTGCGAGAGGATGCATCCCGCAGGCTAGTCGAGTAAAAACACGTGCGAGAGGTTACTTCCCGCAGGCTAGTCGAGTAAAAACACGTGCGAGAGGATGCATCCCGCAGGCTAGTCGAGTAAAAACACGTGCGAGATTATGCATCCCGCAGGCTAGTCGAGCAAAAACACGTGCGAGAGGATGCATCCCGCAGGCTAGTAGAGTAAAAACACGTGCGAGAGGATGCATCCCGCAGGCTAGTAGAGTAAAAACACGTGCGAGAGGATGCATCCCGCAGGCTAGTCGAGTAAAAACACGTGAGAGAGGATGCATCCCACAGGCTAGTCGAGTAAAAACACGTGCGAGAGGATGCATCGCGCAGGCTAGTCGAGTAAAAACACGTGCGAGAGGATGCATCCCGCAGGCTAGTCGAGTAAAAACACGTGCGAGAGGATGCATCCCGCAGGCTAGTCGAGCAAAAACACGTGCGAGAGGATGCATCCCGCAGGCTAGTCGAGCAAAAACACGTGCGAGATGATGCACCCCGCAGGCTAGTCGAGTAAAAACACGTGCGAGAGGATGCATCCCGCAGGCTAGTCGAGTAAAAACACGTGCGAGAGGATGCATCCCGCAGGCTAGTCGAGTAAAAACACGTGCGAGAGGATGCATCCCGCAGGCTAGTCGAGTAAAAACACGTGCGAGAGGATGCATCCCGCAGGCTAGTCGAGCAAAAACACGTGCGAGAGGATGCATCCCGCAGGCTAGTCCAGCAAAAACACGTGCGAGAGGATGCATCCCGCAGGCTAGTCGAGTATAAACACGTGCGAGAGGATGCATCCCGCAGGCTAGTCGAGTAAAAACACGTGCGAGAGGATGCATCCCGCAGGCTAGTCGAGTAAAAACACGTGCGAGAGGATGCATCCCGCAGGCTAGTCGAGTAAAAACACGTGCGAGAGGATGCATCCCGCAGGCTAGTCGAGCAAAAACACGTGCGAGAGGATGCATCCCGCAGGCTAGTCCAGCAAAAACACGTGCGATAGGATGCATCCCGCAGGCTAGTCGAGTATAAACACGTGCGAGAGGATGCATCCCGCAGGCTAGTCGAGTAAAAACACGTGCGAGAGGATGCATCCCGCAGGCTAGTCGAGTAAAAACACGTCCGAGAGGATGCATCCCGCAGGCTAGTCGAGTAAAAATACGTGCGAGAGGCTGCATCCCGCAGGCTAGTCGAGTAAAAACACGTGCGAGAGGATGCATCCCGCAGGCTAGTCGAGCAAAAACACGTGCGAGAGGATGCATCCCGCAGACTAGTCGAGTAAAAACACGTGCGAGAGGATGCATCCCGCAGGCTAGTCGAGTAAAAACACGTGCGAGAGGATGCATCCCGCAGACTAGTCGAGTAAAAACACGTGCGAGAGGATGCATCCCGCAGGCTAGTCGAGTAAAAACACGTGCTAGAGGATGCATCCCGCAGGCCAGTCGAGCAAAAACACGTGCGAGAGGATGCATCCCGCAGGCTAGTCGAGCAAAAACACGTGCGAGAGGATGCATCCCGCAGGCTAGTCCAGCAAAAACACGTGCGAGAGGATGCATCCCGCAGGCTAGTCCAGCAAAAACACGTGCGAGAGGATGCATCCCGCAGGCTAGTCGAGTAAAAACACGTGCGAGAGGATGCATCCCGCAGGCTAGTCGAGTAAAAACACGTGCGAGAGGATGCATCCCGCAGGCTAGTCGAGTAAAAACACGTGCGAGAGGCTGCATCCCGCAGGCTAGTCGAGTAAAAACACGTGCGAGAGGATGCATCCCGCAGGCTAGTCGAGTAAAAACACGTGCGAGAGGATGCATCCCGCAGGCTAGTCGAGCAAAAACACGTGCGAGAGGATGCATCCCGCAGGCTAGTCGAGTAAAAACACGTGCGAGAGGATGCATCCCGTTGGCTAGTCGAGTAAAAACACGTGCGAGAGGATGCATCCCGCAGGCTAGTCGAGTAAAAACACGTGCGAGATGATGCATCCCGCAGGCTAGTCGAGTAAAAACACGTGCGAGAGGATCCTTCCCGCAGTCTAGTCGAGTAAAAACACGTGCGAGAGGATGCATCCCGCTGGCTAGTCGAGTAAAAACACGTGCGGGAGGATGCATGCCGCAGACTAGTCGAGTAAAAACACGTGCGAGAGGATGCATCCCGAAGGCTAGTCGAGCAAAATCACGTGCGAGAGGATGCATCCCGCAAGCTAGTCGAGTAAAACACGTGCGAGAGGATGCATCCCGAAGGCTAGTCGAGCAAAATCACGTGCGAGAGGATGCATCCCGCAGGCTAGTCGAGTAAAAACACGTGCGAGAGGTTACTTCCCGCAGGCTAGTCGAGTAAAAACACGTGCGAGAGTATGCATCCCGCAGGCTAGTCGAGTAAAAACACGTGCGAGAGGATGCATCTCGCAGGCTAGTCGAGCAAAAACACGTGCGAGAGGATGCATCCCGCAGGCTAGTAGAGTAAAAACACGTGCGAGAGGATGCATCCCGCAGGCTAGTCGAGTAAAAACACGTGCGAGAGGATGCATCCCGCAGGCTAGTCGAGTAAAAACACGTGCGAGAGGATGCATCCCGCAGGCTAGTCGAGCAAAAACACGTGCGAGAGGATGCATCCCGCAGGCTAGTCCAGCAAAAACACGTGCGAGAGGATGCATCCCGCAGGCTAGTCGAGTATAAACACGTGCGAGAGGATGCATCCCGCAGGCTAGTCGAGTAAAAACACGTGCGAGAGGATGCATCCCGCAGGCTAGTCGAGTAAAAACACGTGCGAGAGGATGCATCCCGCAGGCTAGTCGAGTAAAAACACGTGCGAGAGGCTGCATCCCGCAGGCTAGTCGAGTAAAAACACGTGCGAGAGGATGCATCCCGCAGGCTAGTCGAGTAAAAACACGTGCGAGAGGATGCATCCCGCAGGCTAGTCGAGCAAAAACACGTGCGAGAGGATGCATCCCGCAGGCTAGTCGAGTAAAAACACGTGCGAGAGGATGCATCCCGTTGGCTAGTCGAGTAAAAACACGTGCGAGAGGATGCATCCCGCAGGCTAGTCGAGCAAAAACACGTACGAGAGGATGCATCCCGCAGGCTAGTCGAGTAAAAACACGTGCGAGAGGATCCTTCCCGCAGTCTAGTCGAGTAAAAACACGTGCGAGAGGATGCATCCCGCTGGCTAGTCGAGTAAAAACACGTGCGGGAGGATGCATCCCGCAGACTAGTCGAGTAAAAACACGTGCGAGAGGATGCATCCCGCAGGCTAGTCGAGTAAAAACACGTGCTAGAGGATGCATCCCGCAGGCCAGTCGAGCAAAAACACGTGCGAGAGGATGCATCCCGCAGGCTAGTCGAGCAAAAACACGTGCGAGAGGATGCATCCCGCAGGCTAGTCCAGCAAAAACACGTGCGAGAGGATGCATCCCGCAGGCTAGTCCAGCAAAAACACGTGCGAGAGGATGCATCCCGCAGGCTAGTCGAGTAAAAACACGTGCGAGAGGATGCATCCCGCAGGCTAGTCGAGTAAAAACACGTGCGAGAGGATGCATCCCGCAGGCTAGTCGAGTAAAAACACGTGCGAGAGGCTGCATCCCGCAGGCTAGTCGAGTAAAAACACGTGCGAGAGGATGCATCCCGCAGGCTAGTCGAGTAAAAACACGTGCGAGAGGATGCATCCCGCAGGCTAGTCGAGCAAAAACACGTGCGAGAGGATGCATCCCGCAGGCTAGTCGAGTAAAAACACGTGCGAGAGGATGCATCCCGTTGGCTAGTCGAGTAAAAACACGTGCGAGAGGATGCATCCCGCAGGCTAGTCGAGTAAAAACACGTGCGAGATGATGCATCCCGCAGGCTAGTCGAGTAAAAACACGTGCGAGAGGATCCTTCCCGCAGTCTAGTCGAGTAAAAACACGTGCGAGAGGATGCATCCCGCTGGCTAGTCGAGTAAAAACACGTGCGGGAGGATGCATCCCGCAGACTAGTCGAGTAAAAACACGTGCGAGAGGATGCATCCCGAAGGCTAGTCGAGCAAAATCACGTGCGAGAGGATGCATCCCGCAAGCTAGTCGAGTAAAACACGTGCGAGAGGATGCATCCCGAAGGCTAGTCGAGCAAAATCACGTGCGAGAGGATGCATCCCGCAGGCTAGTCGAGTAAAAACACGTGCGAGAGGTTACTTCCCGCAGGCTAGTCGAGTAAAAACACGTGCGAGAGGATGCATCCCGCAGGCTAGTCGAGTAAAAACACGTGCGAGAGGATGCATCCCGCAGGCTAGTCGAGTAAAAACACGTGCGAGAGGATGCATCCCGCAGGCTAGTAGAGTAAAAACACGTGCGAGAGGATGCATCCCGCAGGCTAGTAGAGTAAAAACACGTGCGAGAGGATGCATCCCGCAGGCTAGTCGAGTAAAAACACGTGAGAGAGGATGCATCCCACAGGCTAGTCGAGTAAAAACACGTGCGAGAGGATGCATCGCGCAGGCTAGTCGAGTAAAAACACGTGCGAGAGGATGCATCCCGCAGGCTAGTCGAGTAAAAACACGTGCGAGAGGATGCATCCCGCAGGCTAGTCGAGCAAAAACACGTGCGAGAGGATGCATCCCGCAGGCTAGTCGAGCAAAAACACGTGCGAGATGATGCACCCCGCAGGCTAGTCGAGTAAAAACACATGCGAGAGGATGCATCCCGCAGGCTAGTCGAGTAAAAACACGTGCGAGAGGATGCATCCCGCAGGCTAGTCGAGTAAAAACACGTGCGAGAGGATGCATCCCGCAGGCTAGTCGAGTAAAAACACGTGCGAGAGGATGCATCCCGCAGGCTAGTCGAGCAAAAACACGTGCGAGAGGATGCATCCCGCAGGCTAGTCCAGCAAAAACACGTGCGAGAGGATGCATCCCGCAGGCTAGTCGAGTATAAACACGTGCGAGAGGATGCATCCCGCAGGCTAGTCGAGTAAAAACACGTGCGAGAGGATGCATCCCGCAGGCTAGTCGAGTAAAAACACGTGCGAGAGGATGCATCCCGCACGCTAGTCGAGTAAAAACACGTGCGAGAGGCTGCATCCCGCAGGCTAGTCGAGTAAAAACACGTGCGAGAGGATGCATCCCGCAGGCTAGTCGAGTAAAAACACGTGCGAGAGGATGCATCCCGCAGGCTAGTCGAGCAAAAACACGTGCGAGAGGATGCATCCCGCAGGCTAGTCGAGTAAAAACACGTGCGAGAGGATGCATCCCGTTGGCTAGTCGAGTAAAAACACGTGCGAGAGGATGCATCCCGCAGGCTAGTCGAGTAAAAACACGTGCGAGATGATGCATCCCGCAGGCTAGTCGAGTAAAAACACGTGCGAGAGGATCCTTCCCGCAGTCTAGTCGAGTAAAAACACGTGCGAGAGGATGCATCCCGCTGGCTAGTCGAGTAAAAACACGTGCGGGAGGATGCATCCCGCAGACTAGTCGAGTAAAAACACGTGCGAGAGGATGCATCCCGCAGGCTAGTCGAGTAAAAACACGTGCTAGAGGATGCATCCCGCATGCCAGTCGAGCAAAAACACGTGCGAGAGGATGCATCCCGCAGGCCAGTCGATCAAAAACACGTGCGAGAGGATGCATCCCGCAGGCTAGTCGAGCAAAAACACGTACGAGAGGATGCATCCCGCAGGCTAGTCGAGTAAAAACACGTGCGAGATGATGCATCCCGCAGGCTAGTCGAGTAAAAACACGTGCGAGAGGATCCTTCCCGCAGTCTAGTCGAGTAAAAACACGTGCGAGAGGATGCATCCCGCAGACTAGTCGAGTAAAAACACGTGCGAGAGGATGCATCCCGCAGGCTAGTCGATTAAAAACACGTGCTAGAGGATGCATCCCGCAGGCCAGTCGAGCAAAAACACGTGCGAGAGGATGCATCCCGCAGGCTAGTCGAGCAAAAACACGTGCGAGAGGATGCATCCCGCAGGCTAGTCCAGCAAAAACACGTGCGAGAGGATGCATCCCGCAGGCTAGTCGAGTAAAAACACGTGCGAGAGGATGCATCCCGCAGGCTAGTCGAGCAAAAACACGTGCGAGAGGATGCATCCCGCAGGCTAGTCGAGTAAAAACACGTGCGAGAGGATGCATCCCGTTGGCTAGTCGAGTAAAAACACGTGCGAGAGGATGCATCCCGCAGGCTAGTCGAGTAAAAACACGTGCGAGATGATGCATCCCGCAGGCTAGTCGAGTAAAAACACGTGCGAGACGATCCTTCCCGCAGTCTAGTCGAGTAAAAACACGTGCGAGAGGATGCATCCCGCAGACTAGTCGAGTAAAAACACGTGCGAGAGGATGCATCCCGCAGGCTAGTCGAGTAAAAACACGTGCTAGAGGATGCATCCCGCAGGCCAGTCGAGCAAAAACACGTGCGAGAGGATGCATCCCGCAGGCTAGTCGATCAAAAACACGTGCGAGAGGATGCATCCCGCAGGCTAGTCCAGCAAAAACACGTGCGAGAGGATGCATCCCGCAGGCTAGTCCAGCAAAAACACGTGCGAGAGGATGCATCCCGCAGGCTAGTCGAGTAAAAACACGTGCGAGAGGATGCATCCCGCAGGCTAGTCGAGTAAAAACACGTGCGAGAGGATGCATCCCGCAGGCTAGTCGAGTAAAAACACGTGCGAGAGGCTGCATCCCGCAGGCTGGTCGAGTAAAAACACGTGCGAGAGGATGCATCCCGCAGGCTAGTCGAGTAAAAACACGTGCGAGAGGATGCATCCCGCAGGCTAGTCGAGCAAAAACACGTGCGAGAGGATGCATCCCGCAGGCTAGTCGAGTAAAAACACGTGCGAGAGGATGCATCCCGTTGGCTAGTCGAGTAAAAACACGTGCGAGAGGATGCATCCCGCAGGCTAGTCGAGTAAAAACACGTGCGAGATGATGCATCCCGCAGGCTAGTCGAGTAAAAACACGTGCGAGAGGATCCTTCCCGCAGTCTAGTCGAGTAAAAACACGTGCGAGAGGATGCATCCCGCTGGCTAGTCGAGTAAAAACACGTGCGGGAGGATGCATCCCGCAGACTAGTCGAGTAAAAACACGTGCGAGAGGATGCATCCCGCAGGCTAGTCGAGTAAAAACACGTGCTAGAGGATGTATCCCGCAGGCCAGTCGAGCAAAAACACGTGCGAGAGGATGCATCCCGCAGGCTAGTCGAGCAAAAACACGTACGAGAGGATGCATCCCGCAGGCTAGTCGAGTAAAAACACGTGCGAGAGGATGCATCCCGTTGGCTAGTCGAGTAAAAACACGTGCGAGAGGATGCATCCCGCAGGCTAGTCGAGTAAAAACACGTGCGAGAGGATGCATCCCGAAGGCTAGTCGAGCAAAATCACGTGCGAGAGGATGCATCCCGCAAGCTAGTCGAGTAAAACACGTGCGAGAGGATGCATCCCGAAGGCTAGTCGAGCAAAATCACGTGCGAGAGGATGCATCCCGCAGGCTAGTCGAGTAAAAACACGTGCGAGAGGTTACTTCCCGCAGGCTAGTCGAGTAAAAACACGTGCGAGAGGATGCATCCCGCAGCCTAGTCGAGTAAAAACACGTGCGAGAGGATGCATCCCGCAGGCTAGTCGAGCAAAAACACGTGCGAGAGGATGCATCCCGCAGGCTAGTAGAGTAAAAACACGTGCGAGAGGATGCATCCCGCAGGCTAGTAGAGTAAAAACACGTGCGAGAGGATGCATCCCGCAGGCTAGTCGAGTAAAAACACGTGCGAGAGGATGCATCCCGCAGGCTAGTCGAGTAAAAACACGTGCGAGAGGATGCATCCCGCAGGCTAGTCGAGTAAAAACACGTGCGAGAGGATGCATCCCGCAGGCTAGTCGAGTAAAACCACGTGCGGGAGGATGCATCCCGCAGGCTAGTCGAGTAAAAACACGTGCGAGAGGATGCATCCCGCAGGTTAGTCGAGTAAAAACACGTGCGAGAGGATGCATCCCGCAGGCTAGTCGAGTAAAAACACGTGCGAGAGGATGCATCCCGCAGGCTAGTCGAGTAAAAACACGTGCGAGAGGATGCATCCCGGAGGATAGTCGAGTAAAAACACGTGCGAGAGGATGCATCCCGCAGGCTAGTCGAGCAAAAACACGTGCGAGAGGATGCATCCCGCAGGCTAGTCGAGTAAAAACACGTGCGAGAGGATGCATCCCGTTGGCTAGTCGAGTAAAAACACGTGCGAGAGGATGCATCCCGCAGGCTAGTCGAGTAAAAACACGTGCGGGAGGATGCATCCCGCAGGCTAGTCGAGTAAAAACACGTGCGAGAGGATGCATCCCGCAGGTTAGTCGAGTAAAAACACGTGCGAGAGGATGCATCCCGCAGGCTAGTCGAGTAAAAACACGTGCGAGAGGATGCATCCCGCAGGCTAGTCGAGTAAAAACACGTGCGAGAGGATGCATCCCGGAGGATAGTCGAGTAAAAACACGTGCGAGAGGATGCATCGCGCAGGCTAGTCGAGTAAAAACACGTGTGAGAGGATGCATCCCGCAGGCTAGTCGAGTAAAAACACGTGCGAGAGGATGCATCCCGCAGGCTAGTCGAGTAAAAACACGTGCGAGAGGATGCATCCCGCAGGCTAGTCGAGCAAAAACACGTGCGAGAGGATGCATCCCGCAGGCCAGTCGAGCAAAAACTCGTGCGAGAGGATGCATCCCGCAGGCTAGTCGAGCAAAAACACGTGCGAGAGGATGCATCCCGCAGGCTGGTCGAGCAAAAACACGTGCGAGAGGATGCATCCCGCAGGCTAGTCGAGCAAAAACACGTGCGAGAGGATGCATCCCGCAGGCTAGTCGAGTATAAACACGTGCGAGAGGATGCATCCCGCAGGCTAGTCGAGTAAAAACACGTGCGAGAGGATGCATCCCTCAGGCTCTTCGAGTAAAAACACGTGCGAGAGGATGCATCCCGCAGGCTAGTCGAGTAAAAACACGTGCGAGAGGATGCATCCCGCAGGATAGTCGAGTAAAAACACGTGCGAGAGGATGCATCGCGCAGTCTAGTCGAGTAAAAACACGTGCGAGAGGATGCATCCCGCAGGCTAGTCGAGTAAAAACACGTGCGAGAGGATGCATCCCGCAGGCTAGTCGAGCAAAAACACGTGCGAGAGGATGCATCCCGCAGGCTAGTCGAGCAAAAACACGTGCGAGATGATGCACCCCGCAGGCTAGTCGAGTAAAAACACGTGCGAGAGGATGCATCCCGCAGGCTAATCGAGTAAAAACACGTGCGAGAGGATGCATCCCGCAGGCTAGTCGAGTAAAAACACGTGCGAGAGGATGCATCCCGCAGGCTAGTCGAGTAAAAACACGTGCGAGAGGATGCAGCCCGCAGGCTAGTCGAGCAAAAACACGTGCGAGATGATGCACCCCGCAGGCTAGTCGAGTAAAAACACGTGCGAGAGGATGCATCCCGCAGGCTAATCGAGTAAAAACACGTGCGAGAGGATGCATCCCGCAGGCTAGTCGAGTAAAAACACGTGCTAGAGGATGTATCCCGCAGGCCAGTCGAGCAAAAACACGTGCGAGAGGATGCATCCCGCAGGCTAGTCGAGCAAAAACACGTACGAGAGGATGCATCCCGCAGGCTAGTCGAGTAAAAACACGTGCGAGAGGATGCATCCCGTTGGCTAGTCGAGTAAAAACACGTGCGAGAGGATGCATCCCGCAGGCTAGTCGAGTAAAAACACGTGCGAGAGGATGCATCCCGAAGGCTAGTCGAGCAAAATCACGTGCGAGAGGATGCATCCCGCAAGCTAGTCGAGTAAAACACGTGCGAGAGGATGCATCCCGAAGGCTAGTCGAGCAAAATCACGTGCGAGAGGATGCATCCCGCAGGCTAGTCGAGTAAAAACACGTGCGAGAGGTTACTTCCCGCAGGCTAGTCGAGTAAAAACACGTGCGAGAGGATGCATCCCGCAGCCTAGTCGAGTAAAAACACGTGCGAGAGGATGCATCCCGCAGGCTAGTCGAGCAAAAACACGTGCGAGAGGATGCATCCCGCAGGCTAGTAGAGTAAAAACACGTGCGAGAGGATGCATCCCGCAGGCTAGTAGAGTAAAAACACGTGCGAGAGGATGCATCCCGCAGGCTAGTCGAGTAAAAACACGTGCGAGAGGATGCATCCCGCAGGCTAGTCGAGTAAAAACACGTGCGAGAGGATGCATCCCGCAGGCTAGTCGAGTAAAAACACGTGCGAGAGGATGCATCCCGCAGGCTAGTCGAGTAAAACCACGTGCGGGAGGATGCATCCCGCAGGCTAGTCGAGTAAAAACACGTGCGAGAGGATGCATCCCGCAGGTTACTCGAGTAAAAACACGTGCGAGAGGATGCATCCCGCAGGCTAGTCGAGTAAAAACACGTGCGAGAGGATGCATCCCGCAGGCTAGTCGAGTAAAAACACGTGCGAGAGGATGCATCCCGGAGGATAGTCGAGTAAAAACACGTGCGAGAGGATGCATCCCGCAGGCTAGTCGAGCAAAAACACGTGCGAGAGGATGCATCCCGCAGGCTAGTCGAGTAAAAACACGTGCGAGAGGATGCATCCCGTTGGCTAGTCGAGTAAAAACACGTGCGAGAGGATGCATCCCGCAGGCTAGTCGAGTAAAAACACGTGCGGGAGGATGCATCCCGCAGGCTAGTCGAGTAAAAACACGTGCGAGAGGATGCATCCCGCAGGTTAGTCGAGTAAAAACACGTGCGAGAGGATGCATCCCGCAGGCTAGTCGAGTAAAAACACGTGCGAGAGGATGCATCCCGCAGGCTAGTCGAGTAAAAACACGTGCGAGAGGATGCATCCCGGAGGATAGTCGAGTAAAAACACGTGCGAGAGGATGCATCGCGCAGGCTAGTCGAGTAAAAACACGTGTGAGAGGATGCATCCCGCAGGCTAGTCGAGTAAAAACACGTGCGAGAGGATGCATCCCGCAGGCTAGTCGAGTAAAAACACGTGCGAGAGGATGCATCCCGCAGGCTAGTCGAGCAAAAACACGTGCGAGAGGATGCATCCCGCAGGCCAGTCGAGCAAAAACTCGTGCGAGAGGATGCATCCCGCAGGCTAGTCGAGCAAAAACACGTGCGAGAGGATGCATCCCGCAGGCTGGTCGAGCAAAAACACGTGCGAGAGGATGCATCCCGCAGGCTAGTCGAGCAAAAACACGTGCGAGAGGATGCATCCCGCAGGCTAGTCGAGTATAAACACGTGCGAGAGGATGCATCCCGCAGGCTAGTCGAGTAAAAACACGTGCGAGAGGATGCATCCCTCAGGCTCTTCGAGTAAAAACACGTGCGAGAGGATGCATCCCGCAGGCTAGTCGAGTAAAAACACGTGCGAGAGGATGCATCCCGCAGGATAGTCGAGTAAAAACACGTGCGAGAGGATGCATCGCGCAGTCTAGTCGAGTAAAAACACGTGCGAGAGGATGCATCCCGCAGGCTAGTCGAGTAAAAACACGTGCGAGAGGATGCATCCCGCAGGCTAGTCGAGCAAAAACACGTGCGAGAGGATGCATCCCGCAGGCTAGTCGAGCAAAAACACGTGCGAGATGATGCACCCCGCAGGCTAGTCGAGTAAAAACACGTGCGAGAGGATGCATCCCGCAGGCTAATCGAGTAAAAACACGTGCGAGAGGATGCATCCCGCAGGCTAGTCGAGTAAAAACACGTGCGAGAGGATGCATCCCGCAGGCTAGTCGAGTAAAAACACGTGCGAGAGGATGCATCCCGCAGGCTAGTCGAGCAAAAACACGTGCGAGAGGATGCATCCCGCAGGCTAGTCGAGCAAAAACACGTGCGAGAGGATGCATCCCGCAGGCTAGTCGAGTATAAACACGTGCGAGAGGATGCATCCCGCAGGCTATTCGAGTAAAAACACGTGCGAGAGGATGCATCCCGCAGGCTAGTCGAGTAAAAACACGTGCGAGAGGATGCATCCCGCAGGCTAGTCGAGTAAAAACACGTGCGAGAGGCTGCATCCCGCAGGCTAGTCGAGTAAAAACACGTGCGAGAGGATGCATCCCGCAGGCTAGTCGAGTAAAAACACGTGCGAGAGGATGCATCCCGCAGTCTAGTTGAGTAAAAACACGTGCGAGAGGCTGCATCCCGCAGGCTAGTCGAGTAAAAACACGTGCAAGAGGATGCATCCCGCAGGCCAGTCGAGCAAAAACACGTGCGAGAGGATGCATCCCGCAGGCTAGTCGAGTAAAAACACGTGCGAGATGATGCATCCCGCAGGCTAGTCGAGTAAAAACACGTGCGAGATGATGCATCCCGCAGGCTAGTCGAGTAAAAACACGTGCGAGAGGATGCATCCCGCAGGCTAGTCGAGCATAAACACGTGCGAGAGGATGCATCCCGCAGGCTAGTCGAGTAAAAACACGTGCGAGAGGATGCATCCCGGAGTATAGTCGAGTAAAAACACGTGCGAGAGGATGCATCGCGCAGGCTGGTCGAGCAAAAACACGTGCGAGAGGATGCATCCCGCAGTCTAGTTGAGTAAAAACACGTGCGAGAGGCTGCATCCCGCAGGCTAGTCGAGTAAAAACACGTGCAAGAGGATGCATCCCGCAGGCCAGTCGAGCAAAAACACGTGCGAGAGGATGCATCCCGCAGGCTAGTCGAGTAAAAACACGTGCGAGATGATGCATCCCGCAGGCTAGTCGAGTAAAAACACGTGCGAGATGATGCATCCCGCAGGTTAGTCGAGTAAAAACACGTGCGAGAGGATGCATCCCGCAGGCTAGTCGAGTAAAAACACGTGCGAGAGGATGCATCCCGCAGGCTAGTCGAGTAAAAACACGTGCTAGAGGATGCATCCCGCAGGCCAGTCGAGCAAAAACACGTGCGAGAGGATGCATCCCGCAGGCTAGTCGATCAAAAACACGTGCGAGAGGATGCATCCCGCAGGCTAGTCCAGCAAAAACACGTGCGAGAGGATGCATCCCGCAGGCTAGTCCAGCAAAAACACGTGCGAGAGGATGCATCCCGCAGGCTAGTCGAGTAAAAACACGTGCGAGAGGATGCATCCCGCAGGCTAGTCGAGTAAAAACACGTGCGAGAGGATGCATCCCGCAGGCTAGTCGAGTAAAAACACGTGCGAGAGGCTGCATCCCGCAGGCTGGTCGAGTAAAAACACGTGCGAGAGGATGCATCCCGCAGGCTAGTCGAGTAAAAACACGTGCGAGAGGATGCATCCCGCAGGCTAGTCGAGCAAAAACACGTGCGAGAGGATGCATCCCGCAGGCTAGTCGAGTAAAAACACGTGCGAGAGGATGCATCCCGTTGGCTAGTCGAGTAAAAACACGTGCGAGAGGATGCATCCCGCAGGCTAGTCGAGTAAAAACACGTGCGAGATGATGCATCCCGCAGGCTAGTCGAGTAAAAACACGTGCGAGAGGATCCTTCCCGCAGTCTAGTCGAGTAAAAACACGTGCGAGAGGATGCATCCCGCTGGCTAGTCGAGTAAAAACACGTGCGGGAGGATGCATCCCGCAGACTAGTCGAGTAAAAACACGTGCGAGAGGATGCATCCCGCAGGCTAGTCGAGTAAAAACACGTGCTAGAGGATGTATCCCGCAGGCCAGTCGAGCAAAAACACGTGCGAGAGGATGCATCCCGCAGGCTAGTCGAGCAAAAACACGTACGAGAGGATGCATCCCGCAGGCTAGTCGAGTAAAACACGTGCGAGAGGATGCATCCCGTTGGCTAGTCGAGTAAAAACACGTGCGAGAGGATGCATCCCGCAGGCTAGTCGAGTAAAAACACGTGCGAGAGGATGCATCCCGCAGGCTAGTCGAGTAAAAACACGTGCGAGAGGATGCATCCCTCAGGCTCTTCGAGTAAAAACACGTGCGAGAGGATGCATCCCGCAGGCTAGTCGAGTAAAACACGTGCGAGAGGATGCATCCCGCAGGATAGTCGAGTAAAAACACGTGCGAGAGGATGCATCGCGCAGTCTAGTCGAGTAAAAACACGTGCGAGAGGATGCATCCCGCAGGCTAGTCGAGTAAAAACACGTGCGAGAGGATGCATCCCGCAGGCTAGTCGAGCAAAAACACGTGCGAGAGGATGCATCCCGCAGGCTAGTCGAGCAAAAACACGTGCGAGATGATGCACCCCGCAGGCTAGTCGAGTAAAAACACGTGCGAGAGGATGCATCCCGCAGGCTAATCGAGTAAAAACACGTGCGAGAGGATGCATCCCGCAGGCTAGTCGAGTAAAAACACGTGCGAGAGGATGCATCCCGCAGGCTAGTCGAGTAAAAACACGTGCGAGAGGATGCATCCCGCAGGCTAGTCGAGCAAAAACACGTGCGAGAGGATGCATCCCGCAGGCTAGTCGAGCAAAAACACGTGCGAGAGGATGCATCCCGCAGGCTAGTCGAGTATAAACACGTGCGAGAGGATGCATCCCGCAGGCTATTCGAGTAAAAACACGTGCGAGAGGATGCATCCCGCAGGCTAGTCGAGTAAAAACACGTGCGAGAGGATGCATCCCGCAGGCTAGTCGAGTAAAAACACGTGCGAGAGGCTGCATCCCGCAGGCTAGTCGAGTAAAAACACGTGCGAGAGGATGCATCCCGCAGGCTAGTCGAGTAAAAACACGTGCGAGAGGATGCATCCGCAGTCTAGTTGAGTAAAAACACGTGCGAGAGGCTGCATCCCGCAGGCTAGTCGAGTAAAAACACGTGCAAGAGGATGCATCCCGCAGGCCAGTCGAGCAAAAACACGTGCGAGAGGATGCATCCCGCAGGCTAGTCGAGTAAAAACACGTGCGAGATGATGCATCCCGCAGGCTAGTCGAGTAAAAACACGTGCGAGATGATGCATCCCGCAGGCTAGTCGAGTAAAAAACACGTGCGAGAGGATGCATCCCGCAGGCTAGTCGAGCATAAACACGTGCGAGAGGATGCATCCCGCAGGCTAGTCGAGTAAAAACACGTGCGAGAGGATGCATCCCGGAGTATAGTCGAGTAAAAACACGTGCGAGAGGATGCATCGCGCAGGCTGGTCGAGCAAAAACACGTGCGAGAGGATGCATCCCGCAGTCTAGTTGAGTAAAAACACGTGCGAGAGGCTGCATCCCGCAGGCTAGTCGAGTAAAAACACGTGCAAGAGGATGCATCCCGCAGGCCAGTCGAGCAAAAACACGTGCGAGAGGATGCATCCCGCAGGCTAGTCGAGTAAAAAACACGTGCGAGATGATGCATCCCGCAGGCTAGTCGAGTAAAAACACGTGCGAGATGATGCATCCCGCAGGTTAGTCGAGTAAAAACACGTGCGAGAGGATGCATCCCGCAGGCTAGTCGAGTAAAAACACGTGCGAGAGGATGCATCCCGCAGGCTAGTCGAGTAAAAACACGTGCTAGAGGATGCATCCCGCAGGCCAGTCGAGCAAAAACACGTGCGAGAGGATGCATCCCGCAGGCTAGTCGATCAAAAACACGTGCGAGAGGATGCATCCCGCAGGCTAGTCCAGCAAAAACACGTGCGAGAGGATGCATCCCGCAGGCTAGTCCAGCAAAAACACGTGCGAGAGGATGCATCCCGCAGGCTAGTCGAGTAAAAACACGTGCGAGAGGATGCATCCCGCAGGCTAGTCGAGTAAAAACACGTGCGAGAGGATGCATCCCGCAGGCTAGTCGAGTAAAAACACGTGCGAGAGGCTGCATCCCGCAGGCTGGTCGAGTAAAAACACGTGCGAGAGGATGCATCCCGCAGGCTAGTCGAGTAAAAACACGTGCGAGAGGATGCATCCCGCAGGCTAGTCGAGCAAAAACACGTGCGAGAGGATGCATCCCGCAGGCTAGTCGAGTAAAAACACGTGCGAGAGGATGCATCCCGTTGGCTAGTCGAGTAAAAACACGTGCGAGAGGATGCATCCCGCAGGCTAGTCGAGTAAAAACACGTGCGAGATGATGCATCCCGCAGGCTAGTCGAGTAAAAACACGTGCGAGAGGATCCTTCCCGCAGTCTAGTCGAGTAAAAACACGTGCGAGAGGATGCATCCCGCTGGCTAGTCGAGTAAAAACACGTGCGGGAGGATGCATCCCGCAGACTAGTCGAGTAAAAACACGTGCGAGAGGATGCATCCCGCAGGCTAGTCGAGTAAAAACACGTGCTAGAGGATGTATCCCGCAGGCCAGTCGAGCAAAAACACGTGCGAGAGGATGCATCCCGCAGGCTAGTCGAGCAAAAACACGTACGAGAGGATGCATCCCGCAGGCTAGTCGAGTAAAAACACGTGCGAGAGGATGCATCCCGTTGGCTAGTCGAGTAAAAACACGTGCGAGAGGATGCATCCCGCAGGCTAGTCGAGTAAAAACACGTGCGAGAGGATGCATCCCGAAGGCTAGTCGAGCAAAATCACGTGCGAGAGGATGCATCCCGCAAGCTAGTCGAGTAAAACACGTGCGAGAGGATGCATCCCGAAGGCTAGTCGAGCAAAATCACGTGCGAGAGGATGCATCCCGCAGGCTAGTCGAGTAAAAACACGTGCGAGAGGTTACTTCCCGCAGGCTAGTCGAGTAAAAACACGTGCGAGAGGATGCATCCCGCAGCCTAGTCGAGTAAAAACACGTGCGAGAGGATGCATCCCGCAGGCTAGTCGAGCAAAAACACGTGCGAGAGGATGCATCCCGCAGGCTAGTAGAGTAAAAACACGTGCGAGAGGATGCATCCCGCAGGCTAGTAGAGTAAAAACACGTGCGAGAGGATGCATCCCGCAGGCTAGTCGAGTAAAAACACGTGCGAGAGGATGCATCCCGCAGGCTAGTCGAGTAAAAACACGTGCGAGAGGATGCATCCCGCAGGCTAGTCGAGTAAAAACACGTGCGAGAGGATGCATCCCGCAGGCTAGTAGAGTAAAAACACGTGCGAGAGGATGCATCCCGCAGGCTAGTAGAGTAAAAACACGTGCGAGAGGATGCATCCCGCAGGCTAGTCGAGTAAAAACACGTGCGAGAGGATGCATCCCGCAGGCTAGTCGAGTAAAAACACGTGCGAGAGGATGCATCCCGCAGGCTAGTCGAGTAAAAACACGTGCGAGAGGATGCATCCCGCAGGCTAGTCGAGTAAAACCACGTGCGGGAGGATGCATCCCGCAGGCTAGTCGAGTAAAAACACGTGCGAGAGGATGCATCCCGCAGGTTAGTCGAGTAAAAACACGTGCGAGAGGATGCATCCCGCAGGCTAGTCGAGTAAAAACACGTGCGAGAGGATGCATCCCGCAGGCTAGTCGAGTAAAAACACGTGCGAGAGGATGCATCCCGGAGGATAGTCGAGTAAAAACACGTGCGAGAGGATGCATCCCGCAGGCTAGTCGAGCAAAAACACGTGCGAGAGGATGCATCCCGCAGGCTAGTCGAGTAAAAACACGTGCGAGAGGATGCATCCCGTTGGCTAGTCGAGTAAAAACACGTGCGAGAGGATGCATCCCGCAGGCTAGTCGAGTAAAAACACGTGCGGGAGGATGCATCCCGCAGGCTAGTCGAGTAAAAACACGTGCGAGAGGATGCATCCCGCAGGTTAGTCGAGTAAAAACACGTGCGAGAGGATGCATCCCGCAGGCTAGTCGAGTAAAAACACGTGCGAGAGGATGCATCCCGCAGGCTAGTCGAGTAAAAACACGTGCGAGAGGATGCATCCCGGAGGATAGTCGAGTAAAAACACGTGCGAGAGGATGCATCGCGCAGGCTAGTCGAGTAAAAACACGTGTGAGAGGATGCATCCCGCAGGCTAGTCGAGTAAAAACACGTGCGAGAGGATGCATCCCGCAGGCTAGTCGAGTAAAAACACGTGCGAGAGGATGCATCCCGCAGGCTAGTCGAGCAAAAACACGTGCGAGAGGATGCATCCCGCAGGCCAGTCGAGCAAAAACTCGTGCGAGAGGATGCATCCCGCAGGCTAGTCGAGCAAAAACACGTGCGAGAGGATGCATCCCGCAGGCTGGTCGAGCAAAAACACGTGCGAGAGGATGCATCCCGCAGGCTAGTCGAGCAAAAACACGTGCGAGAGGATGCATCCCGCAGGCTAGTCGAGTATAAACACGTGCGAGAGGATGCATCCCGCAGGCTAGTCGAGTAAAAACACGTGCGAGAGGATGCATCCCTCAGGCTCTTCGAGTAAAAACACGTGCGAGAGGATGCATCCCGCAGGCTAGTCGAGTAAAAACACGTGCGAGAGGATGCATCCCGCAGGATAGTCGAGTAAAAACACGTGCGAGAGGATGCATCGCGCAGTCTAGTCGAGTAAAAACACGTGCGAGAGGATGCATCCCGCAGGCTAGTCGAGTAAAAACACGTGCGAGAGGATGCATCCCGCAGGCTAGTCGAGCAAAAACACGTGCGAGAGGATGCATCCCGCAGGCTAGTCGAGCAAAAACACGTGCGAGATGATGCACCCCGCAGGCTAGTCGAGTAAAAACACGTGCGAGAGGATGCATCCCGCAGGCTAATCGAGTAAAAACACGTGCGAGAGGATGCATCCCGCAGGCTAGTCGAGTAAAAACACGTGCGAGAGGATGCATCCCGCAGGCTAGTCGAGTAAAAACACGTGCGAGAGGATGCATCCCGCAGGCTAGTCGAGCAAAAACACGTGCGAGAGGATGCATCCCGCAGGCTAGTCGAGCAAAAACACGTGCGAGAGGATGCATCCCGCAGGCTAGTCGAGTATAAACACGTGCGAGAGGATGCATCCCGCAGGCTATTCGAGTAAAAACACGTGCGAGAGGATGCATCCCGCAGGCTAGTCGAGTAAAAACACGTGCGAGAGGATGCATCCCGCAGGCTAGTCGAGTAAAAACACGTGCGAGAGGCTGCATCCCGCAGGCTAGTCGAGTAAAAACACGTGCGAGAGGATGCATCCCGCAGGCTAGTCGAGTAAAAACACGTGCGAGAGGATGCATCCCGCAGTCTAGTTGAGTAAAAACACGTGCGAGAGGCTGCATCCCGCAGGCTAGTCGAGTAAAAACACGTGCAAGAGGATGCATCCCGCAGGCCAGTCGAGCAAAAACACGTGCGAGAGGATGCATCCCGCAGGCTAGTCGAGTAAAAACACGTGCGAGATGATGCATCCCGCAGGCTAGTCGAGTAAAAACACGTGCGAGATGATGCATCCCGCAGGCTAGTCGAGTAAAAACACGTGCGAGAGGATGCATCCCGCAGGCTAGTCGAGCATAAACACGTGCGAGAGGATGCATCCCGCAGGCTAGTCGAGTAAAAACACGTGCGAGAGGATGCATCCCGGAGTATAGTCGAGTAAAAACACGTGCGAGAGGATGCATCGCGCAGGCTGGTCGAGCAAAAACACGTGCGAGAGGATGCATCCCGCAGTCTAGTTGAGTAAAAACACGTGCGAGAGGCTGCATCCCGCAGGCTAGTCGAGTAAAAACACGTGCAAGAGGATGCATCCCGCAGGCCAGTCGAGCAAAAACACGTGCGAGAGGATGCATCCCGCAGGCTAGTCGAGTAAAAACACGTGCGAGATGATGCATCCCGCAGGCTAGTCGAGTAAAAACACGTGCGAGATGATGCATCCCGCAGGTTAGTCGAGTAAAAACACGTGCGAGAGGATGCATCCCGCAGGCTAGTCGAGTAAAAACACGTGCGAGAGGATGCATCCCGCAGGCTAGTCGAGTAAAAACACGTGCTAGAGGATGCATCCCGCAGGCCAGTCGAGCAAAAACACGTGCGAGAGGATGCATCCCGCAGGCTAGTCGATCAAAAACACGTGCGAGAGGATGCATCCCGCAGGCTAGTCCAGCAAAAACACGTGCGAGAGGATGCATCCCGCAGGCTAGTCCAGCAAAAACACGTGCGAGAGGATGCATCCCGCAGGCTAGTCGAGTAAAAACACGTGCGAGAGGATGCATCCCGCAGGCTAGTCGAGTAAAAACACGTGCGAGAGGATGCATCCCGCAGGCTAGTCGAGTAAAAACACGTGCGAGAGGCTGCATCCCGCAGGCTGGTCGAGTAAAAACACGTGCGAGAGGATGCATCCCGCAGGCTAGTCGAGTAAAAACACGTGCGAGAGGATGCATCCCGCAGGCTAGTCGAGCAAAAACACGTGCGAGAGGATGCATCCCGCAGGCTAGTCGAGTAAAAACACGTGCGAGAGGATGCATCCCGTTGGCTAGTCGAGTAAAAACACGTGCGAGAGGATGCATCCCGCAGGCTAGTCGAGTAAAAACACGTGCGAGATGATGCATCCCGCAGGCTAGTCGAGTAAAAACACGTGCGAGAGGATCCTTCCCGCAGTCTAGTCGAGTAAAAACACGTGCGAGAGGATGCATCCCGCTGGCTAGTCGAGTAAAAACACGTGCGGGAGGATGCATCCCGCAGACTAGTCGAGTAAAAACACGTGCGAGAGGATGCATCCCGCAGGCTAGTCGAGTAAAAACACGTGCTAGAGGATGTATCCCGCAGGCCAGTCGAGCAAAAACACGTGCGAGAGGATGCATCCCGCAGGCTAGTCGAGCAAAAACACGTACGAGAGGATGCATCCCGCAGGCTAGTCGAGTAAAAACACGTGCGAGAGGATGCATCCCGTTGGCTAGTCGAGTAAAAACACGTGCGAGAGGATGCATCCCGCAGGCTAGTCGAGTAAAAACACGTGCGAGAGGATGCATCCCGAAGGCTAGTCGAGCAAAATCACGTGCGAGAGGATGCATCCCGCAAGCTAGTCGAGTAAAACACGTGCGAGAGGATGCATCCCGAAGGCTAGTCGAGCAAAATCACGTGCGAGAGGATGCATCCCGCAGGCTAGTCGAGTAAAAACACGTGCGAGAGGTTACTTCCCGCAGGCTAGTCGAGTAAAAACACGTGCGAGAGGATGCATCCCGCAGCCTAGTCGAGTAAAAACACGTGCGAGAGGATGCATCCCGCAGGCTAGTCGAGCAAAAACACGTGCGAGAGGATGCATCCCGCAGGCTAGTAGAGTAAAAACACGTGCGAGAGGATGCATCCCGCAGGCTAGTAGAGTAAAAACACGTGCGAGAGGATGCATCCCGCAGGCTAGTCGAGTAAAAACACGTGCGAGAGGATGCATCCCGCAGGCTAGTCGAGTAAAAACACGTGCGAGAGGATGCATCCCGCAGGCTAGTCGAGTAAAAACACGTGCGAGAGGATGCATCCCGCAGGCTAGTCGAGTAAAACCACGTGCGGGAGGATGCATCCCGCAGGCTAGTCGAGTAAAAACACGTGCGAGAGGATGCATCCCGCAGGTTAGTCGAGTAAAAACACGTGCGAGAGGATGCATCCCGCAGGCTAGTCGAGTAAAAACACGTGCGAGAGGATGCATCCCGCAGGCTAGTCGAGTAAAAACACGTGCGAGAGGATGCATCCCGGAGGCTAGTAGAGTAAAAACACGTGCGAGAGGATGCATCCCGTTGGCTAGTCGAGTAAAAACACGTGCGAGAGGATGCATCCCGCAGGCTAGTCGAGTAAAAACACGTGCGGGAGGATGCATCCCGCAGGCTAGTCGAGTAAAAACACGTGCGAGAGGATGCATCCCGCAGGTTAGTCGAGTAAAAACACGTGCGAGAGGATGCATCCCGCAGGCTAGTCGAGTAAAAACACGTGCGAGAGGATGCATCCCGCAGGCTAGTCGAGTAAAAACACGTGCGAGAGGATGCATCCCGGAGGATAGTCGAGTAAAAACACGTGCGAGAGGATGCATCGCGCAGGCTAGTCGAGTAAAAACACGTGTGAGAGGATGCATCCCGCAGGCTAGTCGAGTAAAAACACGTGCGAGAGGATGCATCCCGCAGGCTAGTCGAGTAAAAACACGTGCGAGAGGATGCATCCCGCAGGCTAGTCGAGCAAAAACACGTGCGAGAGGATGCATCCCGCAGGCCAGTCGAGCAAAAACTCGTGCGAGAGGATGCATCCCGCAGGCTAGTCGAGCAAAAACACGTGCGAGAGGATGCATCCCGCAGGCTGGTCGAGCAAAAACACGTGCGAGAGGATGCATCCCGCAGGCTAGTCGAGCAAAAACACGTGCGAGAGGATGCATCCCGCAGGCTAGTCGAGTATAAACACGTGCGAGAGGATGCATCCCGCAGGCTAGTCGAGTAAAAACACGTGCGAGAGGATGCATCCCTCAGGCTCTTCGAGTAAAAACACGTGCGAGAGGATGCATCCCGCAGGCTAGTCGAGTAAAAACACGTGCGAGAGGATGCATCCCGCAGGATAGTCGAGTAAAAACACGTGCGAGAGGATGCATCGCGCAGTCTAGTCGAGTAAAAACACGTGCGAGAGGATGCATCCCGCAGGCTAGTCGAGTAAAAACACGTGCGAGAGGATGCATCCCGCAGGCTAGTCGAGCAAAAACACGTGCGAGAGGATGCATCCCGCAGGCTAGTCGAGCAAAAACACGTGCGAGATGATGCACCCCGCAGGCTAGTCGAGTAAAAACACGTGCGAGAGGATGCATCCCGCAGGCTAATCGAGTAAAAACACGTGCGAGAGGATGCATCCCGCAGACTAGTCGAGTAAAAACACGTGCGAGAGGATGCATCCCGCAGGCTAGTCGAGTAAAAACACGTGCGAGAGGATGCATCCCGCAGGCTAGTCGAGCAAAAACACGTGCGAGAGGATGCATCCCGCAGGCTAGTCGAGCAAAAACACGTGCGACAGGATGCATCCCGCAGGCTAGTCGAGTATAAACACGTGCGAGAGGATGCATCCCGCAGGCTATTCGAGTAAAAACACGTGCGAGAGGATGCATCCCGCAGGCTAGTCGAGTAAAAACACGTGCGAGAGGATGCATCCCGCAGGCTAGTCGAGTAAAAACACGTGCGAGAGGCTGCATCCCGCAGGCTAGTCGAGTAAAAACACGTGCGAGAGGATGCATCCCGCAGGCTAGTCGAGTAAAAACACGTGCGAGAGGATGCATCCCGCAGTCTAGATGAGTAAAAACACGTGCGAGAGGCTGCATCCCGCAGGCTAGTCGAGTAAAAACACGTGCAAGAGGATGCATCCCGCAGGCCAGTCGAGCAAAAACACGTGCGAGAGGATGCATCCCGCAGGCTAGTCGAGTAAAAACACGTGCGAGATGATGCATCCCGCAGGCTAGTCGAGTAAAAACACGTGCGAGATGATGCATCCCGCAGGCTAGTCGAGTAAAAACACGTGCGAGAGGATGCATCCCGCAGGCTAGTCGAGCATAAACACGTGCGAGAGGATGCATCCCGCAGGCTAGTCGAGTAAAAACACGTGCGAGAGGATGCATCCCGGAGTATAGTCGAGTAAAAACACGTGCGAGAGGATGCATCGCGCAGGCTGGTCGAGCAAAAACACGTGCGAGAGGATGCATCCCGCAGTCTAGTTGAGTAAAAACACGTGCGAGAGGCTGCATCCCGCAGGCTAGTCGAGTAAAAACACGTGCAAGAGGATGCATCCCGCAGGCCAGTCGAGCAAAAACACGTGCGAGAGGATGCATCCCGCAGGCTAGTCGAGTAAAAACACGTGCGAGATGATGCATCCCGCAGGCTAGTCGAGTAAAAACACGTGCGAGATGATGCATCCCGCAGGTTAGTCGAGTAAAAACACGTGCGAGAGGATGCATCCCGCAGGCTAGTCGAGTAAAAACACGTGCGAGAGGATGCATCCCGCAGGCTAGTCGAGTAAAAACACGTGCGAGAGGATGCATCCCGGAGGATAGTCGAGTAAAAACACGTGCGAGAGGATGCATCGCGCAGGCTAGTCGAGTAAAAACACGTGTGAGAGGATGCATCCCGCAGGCTAGTCGAGTAAAAACACGTGCGAGAGGATGCATCCCGCAGGCTAGTCGAGTAAAAACACGTGCGAGAGGATGCATCCCGCAGGCTAGTCGAGCAAAAACACGTGCGAGAGGATGCATCCCGCAGGCTAGTCGAGCAAAAACTCGTGCGAGAGGATGCATCCCGCAGGCTAGTCGAGCAAAAACACGTGCGAGAGGATGCATCCCGCAGGCTGGTCGAGCAAAAACACGTGCGAGAGGATGCATCCCGCAGGCTAGTCGAGCAAAAACACGTGCGAGAGGATGCATCCCGCAGGCTAGTCGAGTATAAACACGTGCGAGAGGATGCATCCCGCAGGCTAGTCGAGTAAAAACACGTGCGAGAGGATGCATCCCTCAGGCTCTTCGAGTAAAAACACGTGCGAGAGGATGCATCCCGCAGGCTAGTCGAGTAAAAACACGTGCGAGAGGATGCATCCCGCAGGATAGTCGAGTAAAAACACGTGCGAGAGGATGCATCGCGCAGTCTAGTCGAGTAAAAACACGTGCGAGAGGATGCATCCCGCAGGCTAGTCGAGTAAATACACGTGCGAGAGGATGCATCCCGCAGGCTAGTCGAGCAAAAACACGTGCGAGAGGATGCATCCCGCAGGCTAGTCGAGCAAAAACACGTGCGAGATGATGCACCCCGCAGGCTAGTCGAGTAAAAACACGTGCGAGAGGATGCATCCCGCAGGCTAATCGAGTAAAAACACGTGCGAGAGGATGCATCCCGCAGGCTAGTCGAGTAAAAACACGTGCGAGAGGATGCATCCCGCAGGCTAGTCGAGTAAAAACACGTGCGAGAGGATGCATCCCGCAGGCTAGTCGAGCAAAAACACGTGCGAGAGGATGCATCCCGCAGGCTAGTCGAGCAAAAACACGTGCGAGAGGATGCATCCCGCAGGCTAGTCGAGTATAAACACGTGCGAGAGGATGCATCCCGCAGGCTAGTCGAGTAAAAACACGTGCGAGAGGATGCATCCCGCAGGCTAGTCGAGTAAAAACACGTGCGAGAGGATGCATCCCGCAGGCTAGTCGAGTAAAAACACGTGCGAGAGGCTGCATCCCGCAGGCTAGTCGAGTAAAAACACGTGCGAGAGGATGCATCCCGCAGGCTAGTCGAGTAAAAACACGTGCGAGAGGATGCATCCCGCAGTCTAGTTGAGTAAAAACACGTGCGAGAGGCTGCATCCCGCAGGCTAGTCGAGTAAAAACACGTGCAAGAGAATGCATCCCGCAGGCCAGTCGAGCAAAAACACGTGCGAGAGGATGCATCCCGCAGGCTAGTCGAGTAAAAACACGTGCGAGATGATGCATCCCGCAGGCTAGTCGAGTAAAAACACGTGCGAGATGATGCATCCCGCAGGCTAGTCGAGTAAAAACACGTGCGAGAGGATGCATCCCGCAGGCTAGTCGAGCATAAACACGTGCGAGAGGATGCATCCCGCAGGCTAGTCGAGCAAAAACACGTGCGAGAGGATGCATCCCGCAGGCCAGTCGAGCAAAAACACGTGCGAGAGGATGCATCCCGCAGGCTAGTCCAGCAAAAACACGTGCGAGAGGATGCATCCCGCAGGCTAGTCGAGCAAAAACACGTGCGAGAGGATGCATCCCGCAGGCTAGTCCAGCGAAAACACGTGCGAGAGGATGCATCCCGCAGGCTAGTCCAGCAAAAACACGTGCGAGAGGATGCATCCCGCAGGCTAGTCGAGTAAAAACACGTGCGAGAGGATGCATCCCGCAGGCTAGTCGAGTAAAAACACGTGCGAGAGGATGCATCCCGCAGGCTAGTCGAGTAAAAACACGTGCGAGAGGCTGCATCCCGCAGGCTAGTCGAGTAAAAACACGTGCGAGAGGATGCATCCCGCAGGCTAGTCGAGTAAAAACACGTGCGAGAGGATGCATCCCGCAGGCTAGTCGAGCAAAAACACGTGCGAGAGGATGCATCCCGCAGGCTAGTCGAGTAAAAACACGTGCGAGAGGATGCATCCCGTTGGCTAGTCGAGTAAAAACACGTGCGAGAGGATGCATCCCGCAGGCTAGTCGAGTAAAAACACGTGCGAGATGATGCATCCCGCAGGCTAGTCGAGTAAAAACACGTGCGAGAGGATGCATCCCGCAGTCTAGTTGAGTAAAAACACGTGCGAGAGGCTGCATCCCGCAGGCTAGTCGAGTAAAAACACGTGCAAGAGAATGCATCCCGCAGGCCAGTCGAGCAAAAACACGTGCGAGAGGATGCATCCCGCAGGCTAGTCGAGTAAAAACACGTGCGAGATGATGCATCCCGCAGGCTAGTCGAGTAAAAACACGTGCGAGATGATGCATCCCGCAGGCTAGTCGAGTAAAAACACGTGCGAGAGGATGCATCCCGCAGGCTAGTCGAGCATAAACACGTGCGAGAGGATGCATCCCGCAGGCTAGTCGAGCAAAAACACGTGCGAGAGGATGCATCCCGCAGGCCAGTCGAGCAAAAACACGTGCGAGAGGATGCATCCCGCAGGCTAGTCCAGCAAAAACACGTGCGAGAGGATGCATCCCGCAGGCTAGTCGAGCAAAAACACGTGCGAGAGGATGCATCCCGCAGGCTAGTCCAGCGAAAACACGTGCGAGAGGATGCATCCCGCAGGCTAGTCCAGCAAAAACACGTGCGAGAGGATGCATCCCGCAGGCTAGTCGAGTAAAAACACGTGCGAGAGGATGCATCCCGCAGGCTAGTCGAGTAAAAACACGTGCGAGAGGATGCATCCCGCAGGCTAGTCGAGTAAAAACACGTGCGAGAGGCTGCATCCCGCAGGCTAGTCGAGTAAAAACACGTGCGAGAGGATGCATCCCGCAGGCTAGTCGAGTAAAAACACGTGCGAGAGGATGCATCCCGCAGGCTAGTCGAGCAAAAACACGTGCGAGAGGATGCATCCCGCAGGCTAGTCGAGTAAAAACACGTGCGAGAGGATGCATCCCGTTGGCTAGTCGAGTAAAAACACGTGCGAGAGGATGCATCCCGCAGGCTAGTCGAGTAAAAACACGTGCGAGATGATGCATCCCGCAGGCTAGTCGAGTAAAAACACGTGCGAGAGGATCCTTCCCGCAGTCTAGTCGAGTAAAAACACGTGCGAGAGGATGCATCCCGCTGGCTAGTCGAGTAAAAACACGTGCGGGAGGATGCATCCCGCAGACTAGTCGAGTAAAAACACGTGCGAGAGGATGCATCCCGCAGGCTAGTCGAGCAAAAACACGTACGAGAGGATGCATCCCGCAGGCTAGTCGAGTAAAAACACGTGCGAGAGGATGCATCCCGCAGGCTAGTCGAGTAAAAACACGTGCGAGAGGATGCATCCCGAAGGCTAGTCGAGCAAAATCACGTGCGAGAGGATGCATCCCGCAGGCTAGTCGAGTAAAAACACGTGCGAGAGGTTACTTCCCGCAGGCTAGTCGAGTAAAAACACGTACGGGAGGATGCATCCCGCAGGCCAGTCGAGCAAAAACACGTGCGAGAGGATGCATCCCGCAGGCCAGTCGAGTAAAAACACGTGCGAGAGGATGCATCCCGCAGGCTAGTCGAGCAAAAACACGTGCGAGAGGATGCATCCCGCAGGCTAGGAGAGTAAAAACACGTGCGAGAGGATGCATCCCGCAGGCTAGTAGAGTAAAAACACGTGCGAGAGGATGCATCCCGCAGGCTAGTCGAGTAAAAACACGTGCGAGAGGATGCATCCCGCAGGCTAGTCGAGTAAAAACACGTGCGAGAGGATGCATCCCGCAGGCTAGTCGAGTAAAAACACGTGCGGGAGGATGCATCCCGCAGGCTAGTCGAGTAAAAACACGTGCGAGAGGATGCATCCCGCAGGTTAGTCGAGAAAAAACACGTGCGAGAGGATGCATCCCGCAGGCTAGTCGAGTAAAAACACGTGCGAGAGGATGCATCCCGCAGGCTAGTCGAGTAAAAACACGTGCGAGAGGATGCATCCCGGAGGATAGTCGAGTAAAAACACGTGCGATAGGATGCATCGCGCAGGCTAGTCGAGTAAAAACACGTGTGAGAGGATGCATCCCGCAGGCTAGTCGAGTAAAAACACGTGCGAGAGGATGCATCCCGCAGGCTAGTCGAGTAAAAACACGTGCGAGAGGATGCATCCCGCAGGCTAGTCGAGCAAAAACACGTGCGAGAGGATGCATCCCGCAGGCCAGTCGAGCAAAAACTCGTGCGAGAGGATGCATCCCGCAGGCTAGTCGAGCAAAAACACGTGCGAGAGGATGCATCCCGCAGGTTGGTCGAGCAAAAACACGTGCGAGAGGATGCATCCCGCAGGCTAGTCGAGCAAAAACACGTGCGAGAGGATGCATCCCGCAGGCTAGTCGAGTATAAACACGTGCGAGAGGATGCATCCCGCAGGCTAGTCGAGTAAAAACACGTGCGAGAGGATGCATCCCGCAGGCTCTTCGAGTAAAAACACGTGCGAGAGGATGCATCCCGCAGGCTAGTCGAGTAAAAACACGTGCGAGAGGATGCATCCCGCAGGATAGTCGAATAAAAACACGTGCGAGAGGATGCATCGCGCAGTCTAGTCGAGTAAAAACACGTGCGAGAGGATGCATCCCGCAGGCTAGTCGAGCAAAAACACGTGCGAGAGGATGCATCCCGCAGGCTAGTCGAGTAAAAACACGTGCGAGAGGATGCATCCCGTTGGCTAGTCGAGTAAAAACACGTGCGAGAGGATGCATCCCGCAGGCTAGTCGAGTAAAAACACGTGCGAGATGATGCATCCCGCAGGCTAGTCGAGCAAAAACACGTGCGAGAGGATGCATCCCGCAGGCTAGTCGAGCAAAAACACGTGCGAGATGATGCACCCCGCAGGCTAGTCGAGTAAAAACACGTGCGAGAGGATGCATCCCGCAGGCTAATCGAGTAAAAACACGTGCGAGAGGATGCATCCCGCAGGCTAGTCGAGTAAAAACACGTGCGAGAGGATGCATCCCGCAGGCTAGTCGAGTAAAAACACGTGCGAGAGGATGCATCCCGCAGGCTAGTCGAGCAAAAACACGTGCGAGAGGATGCATCCCGCAGGCTAGTCGAGCAAAAACACGTGCGAGAGCATGCATCCCGCAGGCCAGTCGAGCAAAAACACGTGCGAGAGGATGCATCCCGCAGGCTAGTCGAGTAAAAACACGTGCGAGAGGATGCATCCCGCAGGCTAGTCGAGCAGAAACACGTGCGAGAGGATGCATCCCGCAGGCTAGTCGAGCAAAAACACGTGCGAGAGGATGCATCCCGCAGGCCAGTCGAGCAAAAACACGTGCGAGACGATGCATCCCGCAGGCCAGTCGAGCAAAAACACGTACGGGAGGATGCATCCCGCAGGCCAGTCGAGCAAAAACACGTGCGAGAGGATGCATTCCGTATTCCAGTCGAGCAAAAACACGAGCGAGAGGATGCATCCCGCAGGCCAGTCGAGCAAAAACACGTGCGAGAGGATGCATCCCGCAGGCTAGTCGAGCAAAAACACGTGCGAGAGGATGCATCCCGCAGGCTAGTCGAGTAAAAACACGTGCGAGAGGATGCATCCCGCAGGCTAGTCGAGTAAAAACACGTGCGGGAGGATGCATCCCGCTGGCTAGTCGACTAAAACCACGTGCGAGAGGATGCATCCCGCAGGCTAGTCGAGTAAAAACACGTGCGAGAGGATGCATCCCGCAGGCCAGTCGAGCAAAAACACGTGCGAGAGGATGCATCCCGCAGGCTAGTCGAGCAAAAACACGTGCGGGAGGATGCATCCCGCAGGCCAGTCGAGCAAAAACACGTGCGAGAGGATGCATCCCGCAGGCTAATCGAGCAAAAACACGTGCGAGAGGATGCATCCCGCAGGCTAGTCGAGCAAAAACACGTGCGAGAGGATGCATCCCGCAGGCTAGTCGAGTAAAAACACGTGCGAGAGGATGCATCCCGCAGCCTAGTCGAGCAAAAACACGTGCGAGAGGATGCATCCCGCAGGCTAGTCGAGTAAAAACACGTGCGAGAGGCTGCATCCCGCAGGCTAGTCGAGTAAAAACACGTGCGAGAGGATGCATCCCGCAGGCTAGTCGAGTAAAAACACGTGCGAGAGGATGCATCCCGCAGGCTAGTCGAGCAAAAACACGTGCGAGAGGATGCATCCCGCAGGCTAGTCGAGTAAAAACAGGTGCGAGAGGATGCATCCCGTTGGCTAGTCGAGTAAAAACACGTGCGAGAGGATGCATCCCGCAGGCTAGTCGAGTAAAAACACGTGCGAGATGATGCATCCCGCAGGCTAGTCGAGTAAAAACACGTGCGAGAGGATCCTTCACGCAGTCTAGTCGAGTAAAAACACGTGCGAGAGGATGCATCCCGCTGGCTAGTCGAGTAAAAACACGTGCGGGAGGATGCATCCCGCAGACTAGTCGAGTAAAAACACGTGCGAGAGGATGCATCCCGCAGGCTAGTCGAGTAAAAACACGTGTTAGAGGATGCATCCCGCAGGCCAGTCGAGCAAAAACACGTGCGAGAGGATGCATCCCGCAGGCCAGTCGATCAAAAACACGTGCGAGAGGATGCATCCCGCAGGCTAGTCGAGCAAAAACACGTACGAGAGGATGCATCCCGCAGGCTAGTCGAGTAAAAACACGTGCGAGATGATGCATCCCGCAGGCTAGTCGAGTAAAAACACGTGCGAGAGGATCCTTCCCGCAGTCTAGTCGAGTAAAAACACGTGCGAGAGGATGCATCCCGCAGACTAGTCGAGTAAAAACACGTGCGAGAGGATGCATCCCGCAGGCTAGTCGAGTAAAAACACGTGCTAGAGGATGCATCCCGCAGGCCAGTCGAGCAAAAACACGTGCGAGAGGATGCATCCCGCAGGCTAGTCGAGCAAAAACACGTGCGAGAGGATGCATCCCGCAGGCTAGTCCAGCAAAAACACGTGCGAGAGGATGCATCCCGCAGGCTAGTCCAGCAAAAACACGTGCGAGAGGATGCATCCCGCAGGCTAGTCGAGTAAAAACACGTGCGAGAGGATGCATCCCGCAGGCTAGTCGAGTAAAAACACGTGCGAGAGGATGCATCCCGCAGGCTAGTCGAGTAAAAACACGTGCGAGAGGCTGCATCCCGCAGGCTAGTCGAGTAAAAACACGTGCGAGAGGATGCATCCCGCAGGCTAGTCGAGTAAAAACACGTGCGAGAGGATGCATCCCGCAGGCTAGTCGAGCAAAAACACGTGCGAGAGGATGCATCCCGCAGGGTAGTCGAGTAAAAACACGTGCGAGAGGATCCTTCCCGCAGTCTAGTCGAGTAAAAACACGTGCGAGAGGATGCATCCCGCTGGCTAGTCGAGTAAAAACACGTGCGGGAGGATGCATCCCGCAGACTAGTCGAGTAAAAACACGTGCGAGAGGATGCATCCCGCAGGCCAGTCGAGCAAAAACACGTGCGAGAGGATGCATCCCGCAGGCCAGTCGAGCAAAAACACGTGCGAGAGGATGCATCCCGCAGGCTAGTCGAGCAAAAACACGTACGAGAGGATGCATCCCGCAGGCTAGTCGAGTAAAAACACGTGCGAGAGGATGCATCCCGCAGGCTAGTCGAGCAAAAACACGTGCGAGATGATGCATCCCGCAGGCTAGTCGAGTAAAAACACGTGCGAGAGGATCCTTCCCGCAGTCTAGTCGAGTAAAAACACGTGCGAGAGGATGCATCCCGCTGGCTAGTCGAGTAAAAACACGTGCGGGAGGATGCATCCCGCAGACTAGTCGAGTAAAAACACGTGCGAGAGGATGCATCCCGCAGGCCAGTCGAGCAAAAACACGTGCGAGAGGATGCATCCCGCAGGCCAGTCGAGCAAAAACACGTGCGAGAGGATGCATCCCGCAGGCTAGTCGAGCAAAAACACGTACGAGAGGATGCATCCCGCAGGCTAGTCGAGTAAAAACACGTGCGAGAGGATGCATCCCGTTGGCTAGTCGAGTAAAAACACGTGCGAGAGGATGCATCCCGCAGGCTAGTCGAGTAAAAACACGTGCGAGAGGATGCATCCCGAAGGCTAGTCGAGCAAAATCACGTGCGAGAGGATGCATCCCGCAAGCTAGTCGAGTAAAACACGTGCGAGAGGATGCATCCCGAAGACTAGTCGAGCAAAATCACGTGCGAGAGGATGCATCCCGCAGGCTAGTCGAGTAAAAACACGTGCGAGAGGTTACTTCCCGCAGGCTAGTCGAGTAAAAACACGTGCGAGAGGATGCATCCCGCAGGCTAGTCGAGTAAAAACACGTGCGAGAGGATGCATCCCGCAGGCTAGTCGAGCAAAAACACGTGCGAGAGGATGCATCCCGCAGGCTAGTCGAGTAAAAACACGTGCGAGAGGATGCATCCCGCAGGCTAGTCGAGTAAAAACACGTGCGAGAGGATGCATCCCGCAGGCTAGTCGAGCAAAAACACGTGCGAGAGGATGCATCCCGCAGGCTAGTCCAGCAAAAACACGTGCGAGAGGATGCATCCCGCAGGCTAGTCGAGTATAAACACGTGCGAGAGGATGCATCCCGCAGGCTAGTCGAGTAAAAACACGTGCGAGAGGATGCATCCCGCAGGCTAGTCGAGTAAAAACACGTGCGAGAGGATGCATGCCGCAGGCTAGTCGAGTAAAAACACGTGCGAGAGGATCCTTCCCGCAGGCTAGTCGAGTAAAAACACGTGCGAGAGGATGCATCCCGCAGGCTAGTCGAGTAAAAACACGTGCGAGAGGATGCATCCCGCAGGCTAGTCGAGCAAAAACACGTGCGAGAGGATGCATCCCGCAGGCTAGTCCAGCAAAAACACGTGCGAGAGGATGCATCCCGCAGGCTAGTCGAGTATAAACACGTGCGTGAGGATGCATCCCGCAGGCTAGTCGAGCAAAAACACGTGCGAGAGGATGCATCCCGCAGGCTAGTCGAGTAAAAACACGTGCGAGAGGATGCATCCCGCAGGCTAGTCGAGCAAAAACACGTGCGAGAGGATGCATCCCGCAGGCTAGTCCAGCAAAAACACGTGCGAGAGGATGCATCCCGCAGGCTAGTCGAGTATAAACACGTGCGAGAGGATGCATCCCGCAGGCTAGTCGAGTAAAAACACGTGCGAGAGGATGCATCCCGCAGGCTAGTCGAGTAAAAACACGTGCGAGAGGATGCATGCCGCAGGCTAGTCGAGTAAAAACACGTGCGAGAGGATCCTTCCCGCAGGCTAGTCGAGTAAAAACACGTGCGAGAGGATGCATCCCGCAGGCTAGTCGAGTAAAAACACGTGCGAGAGGATGCATCCCGCAGGCTAGTCGAGCAAAAACACGTGCGAGAGGATGCATCCCGCAGGCTAGTCGAGTAAAAACACGTGCGAGAGGATGCATCCCGTTGGCTAGTCGAGTAAAAACACGTGCGAGAGGATGCATCCCGCAGGCTAGTCGAGTAAAAACACGTGCGAGATGATGCATCCCGCAGGCTAGTCGAGTAAAAACACGTGCGAGAGGATCCTTCCCGCAGTCTAGTCGAGTAAAAACACGTGCGAGAGGATGCATCCCGCTGGCTAGTCGAGTAAAAACACGTGCGGGAGGATGCATCCCGCAGACTAGTCGAGTAAAAACACGTGCGAGAGGATGCATCCCGCAGGCTAGTCGAGTAAAAACACGTGCTAGAGGATGCATCCCGCAGGCCAGTCGAGCAAAAACACGTGCGAGAGGATGCATCCCGCAGGCCAGTCGATCAAAAACACGTGCGAGAGGATGCATCCCGCAGGCTAGTCGAGCAAAAACACGTACGAGAGGATGCATCCCGCAGGCTAGTCGAGTAAAAACACGTGCGAGATGATGCATCCCGCAGGCTAGTCGAGTAAAAACACGTGCGAGAGGATCCTTCCCGCAGTCTAGTCGAGTAAAAACACGTGCGAGAGGATGCATCCCGCAGACTAGTCGAGTAAAAACACGTGCGAGAGGATGCATCCCGCAGGCTAGTCGAGTAAAAACACGTGCTAGAGGATGCATCCCGCAGGCCAGTCGAGCAAAAACACGTGCGAGAGGATGCATCCCGCAGGCTAGTCGAGCAAAAACACGTGCGAGAGGATGCATCCCGCAGGCTAGTCCAGCAAAAACACGTGCGAGAGGATGCATCCCGCAGGCTAGTCCAGCAAAAACACGTGCGAGAGGATGCATCCCGCAGGCTAGTCGAGTAAAAACACGTGCGAGAGGATGCATCCCGCAGGCTAGTCGAGTAAAAACACGTGCGAGAGGATGCATCCCGCAGGCTAGTCGAGTAAAAACACGTGCGAGAGGCTGCATCCCGCAGGCTAGTCGAGTAAAAACACGTGCGAGAGGATGCATCCCGCAGGCTAGTCGAGTAAAAACACGTGCGAGAGGATGCATCCCGCAGGCTAGTCGAGCAAAAACACGTGCGAGAGGATGCATCCCGCAGGCTAGTCGAGTAAAAACACGTGCGAGAGGATGCATCCCGTTGGCTAGTCGAGTAAAAACACGTGCGAGAGGATGCATCCCGCAGGCTAGTCGAGTAAAAACACGTGCGAGATGATGCATCCCGCAGGCTAGTCGAGTAAAAACACGTGCGAGAGGATCCTTCCCGCAGTCTAGTCGAGTAAAAACACGTGCGAGAGGATGCATCCCGCTGGCTAGTCGAGTAAAAACACGTGCGGGAGGATGCATCCCGCAGACTAGTCGAGTAAAAACACGTGCGAGAGGATGCATCCCGAAGGCTAGTCGAGCAAAATCACGTGCGAGAGGATGCATCCCGCAAGCTAGTCGAGTAAAACACGTGCGAGAGGATGCATCCCGAAGGCTAGTCGAGCAAAATCACGTGCGAGAGGATGCATCCCTTAGGCTAGTCGAGTAAAAACACGTGCGAGAGGTTACTTCCCGCAGGCTAGTCGAGTAAAAACACGTGCGAGAGGATGCATCCCGCAGGCTAGTCGAGTAAAAACACGTGCGAGAGGATGCATCCCGCAGGCTAGTCGAGTAAAAACACGTGCGAGAGGATGCATCCCGCAGGCTAGTAGAGTAAAAACACGTGCGAGAGGATGCATCCCGCAGGCTAGTAGAGTAAAAACACGTGCGAGAGGATGCATCCCGCAGGCTAGTCGAGTAAAAACACGTGAGAGAGGATGCATCCCACAGGCTAGTCGAGTAAAAACACGTGCGAGAGGATGCATCGCGCAGGCTAGTCGAGTAAAAACACGTGCGAGAGGATGCATCCCGCAGGCTAGTCGAGTAAAAACACGTGCGAGAGGATGCATCCCGCAGGCTAGTCGAGCAAAAACACGTGCGAGAGGATGCATCCCGCAGGCTAGTCGAGCAAAAACACGTGCGAGATGATGCACCCCGCAGGCTAGTCGAGTAAAAACACGTGCGAGAGGATGCATCCCGCAGGCTAGTCGAGTAAAAACACGTGCGAGAGGATGCATCCCGCAGGCTAGTCGAGTAAAAACACGTGCGAGAGGATGCATCCCGCAGGCTAGTCGAGTAAAAACACGTGCGAGAGGATGCATCCCGCAGGCTAGTCGAGCAAAAACACGTGCGAGAGGATGCATCCCGCAGGCTAGTCCAGCAAAAACACGTGCGAGAGGATGCATCCCGCAGGCTAGTCGAGTATAAACACGTGCGAGAGGATGCATCCCGCAGGCTAGTCGAGTAAAAACACGTGCGAGAGGATGCATCCCGCAGGCTAGTCGAGTAAAAACACGTGCGAGAGGATGCATCCCGCAGGCTAGTCGAGTAAAAACACGTGCGAGAGGCTGCATCCCGCAGGCTAGTCGAGTAAAAACACGTGCGAGAGGATGCATCCCGCAGGCTAGGCGAGTAAAAACACGTGCGAGAGGATGCATCCCGCAGGCTAGTCGAGCAAAAACACGTGCGAGAGGATGCATCCCGCAGGCTAGTCGAGTAAAAACACGTGCGAGAGGATGCATCCCGTTGGCTAGTCGAGTAAAAACACGTGCGAGAGGATGCATCCCGCAGGCTAGTCGAGTAAAAACACGTGCGAGATGATGCATCCCACAGGCTAGTCGAGTAAAAACACGTGCGAGAGGATCCTTCCCGCAGTCTAGTCGAGTAAAAACACGTGCGAGAGGATGCATCCCGCTGGCTAGTCGAGTAAAAACACGTGCGGGAGGATGCATCCCGCAGACTAGTCGAGTAAAAACACGTGCGAGAGGATGCATCCCGCAGGCTAGTCGAGTAAAAACACGTGCTAGAGGATGCATCCCGCAGGCCAGTCGAGCAAAAACACGTGCGAGAGGATGCATCCCGCAGGCCAGTCGATCAAAAACACGTGCGAGAGGATGCATCCCGCAGGCTAGTCGAGCAAAAACACGTACGAGAGGATGCATCCCGCAGGCTAGTCGAGTAAAAACACGTGCGAGATGATGCATCCCGCAGGCTAGTCGAGTAAAAACACGTGCGAGAGGATCCTTCCCGCAGTCTAGTCGAGTAAAAACACGTGCGAGAGGATGCATCCCGCAGACTAGTCGAGTAAAAACACGTGCGAGAGGATGCATCCCGCAGGCTAGTCGAGTAAAAACACGTGCTAGAGGATGCATCCCGCAGGCCAGTCGAGCAAAAACACGTGCGAGAGGATGCATCCCGCAGGCTAGTCGAGCAAAAACACGTGCGAGAGGATGCATCCCGCAGGCTAGTCCAGCAAAAACACGTGCGAGAGGATGCATCCCGCAGGCTAGTCCAGCAAAAACACGTGCGAGAGGATGCATCCCGCAGGCTAGTCGAGTAAAAACACGTGCGAGAGGATGCATCCCGCAGGCTAGTCGAGTAAAAACACGTGCGAGAGGATGCATCCCGCAGGCTAGTCGAGTAAAAACACGTGCGAGAGGCTGCATCCCGCAGGCTAGTCGAGTAAAAACACGTGCGAGAGGATGCATCCCGCAGGCTAGTCGAGTAAAAACACGTGCGAGAGGATGCATCCCGCAGGCTAGTCGAGTAAAAACACGTGCGAGAGGCTGCATCCCGCAGGCTAGTCGAGTAAAAACACGTGCGAGAGGATGCATCCCGCAGGCTAGTCGAGTAAAAACACGTGCGAGAGGATGCATCCCGCAGGCTAGTCGAGCAAAAACACGTGCGAGAGGATGCATCCCGCAGGCTAGTCGAGTAAAAACACGTGCGAGAGGATGCATCCCGTTGGCTAGTCGAGTAAAAACACGTGCGAGAGGATGCATCCCGCAGGCTAGTCGAGTAAAAACACGTGCGAGAGGATCCTTCCCGCAGTCTAGTCGAGTAAAAACACGTGCGAGAGGATGCATCCCGCTGGCTAGTCGAGTAAAAACACGTGCGGGAGGATGCATCCCGCAGACTAGTCGAGTAAAAACACGTGCGAGAGGATGCATCCCGAAGGCTAGTCGAGCAAAATCACGTGCGAGAGGATGCATCCCGCAAGCTAGTCGAGTAAAACACGTGCGAGAGGATGCATCCCGAAGGCTAGTCGAGCAAAATCACGTGCGAGAGGATGCATCCCGCAGGCTAGTCGAGTAAAAACACGTGCGAGAGGTTACTTCCCGCAGGCTAGTCGAGTAAAAACACGTGCGAGAGGATGCATCCCGCAGGCTAGTCGAGTAAAAACACGTGCGAGAGGATGCATCCCGCAGGCTAGTCGAGTAAAAACACGTGCGAGAGGATGCATCCCGCAGGCTAGTAGAGTAAAAACACGTGCGAGAGGATGCATCCCGCAGGCTAGTAGAGTAAAAACACGTGCGAGAGGATGCATCCCGCAGGCTAGTCGAGTAAAAACACGTGAGAGAGGATGCATCCCACAGGCTAGTCGAGTAAAAACACGTGCGAGAGGATGCATCGCGCAGGCTAGTCGAGTGAAAACACGTGCGAGAGGATGCATCCCGCAGGCTAGTCGAGTAAAAACACGTGCGAGAGGATGCATCCCGCAGGCTAGTCGAGCAAAAACACGTGCGAGAGGATGCATCCCGCAGGCTAGTCGAGCAAAAACACGTGCGAGATGATGCACCCCGCAGGCTAGTCGAGTAAAAACACGTGCGAGAGGATGCATCCCGCAGGCTAGTCGAGTAAAAACACGTGCGACAGGATGCACCCCGCAGGCTAGTCGAGTAAAAACACGTGCGAGAGGATGCATCCCGCAGGCTAGTCGAGTAAAAACACGTGCGAGAGGATGCATCCCGCAGGCTAGTCGAGCAAAAACACGTGCGAGAGGATGCATCCCGCAGGCTAGTCCAGCAAAAACACGTGCGAGAGGATGCATCCCGCAGGCTAGTCGAGTATAAACACGTGCGAGAGGATGCATCCCGCAGGCTAGTCGAGTAAAAACACGTGCGAGAGGATGCATCCCGCAGGCTAGTCGAGTAAAAACACGTGCGAGAGGATGCATCCCGCAGGCTAGTCGAGTAAAAACACGTGCGAGAGGCTGCATCCCGCAGGCTAGTCGAGTAAAAACACGTGCGAGAGGATGCATCCCGCAGGCTAGTCGAGTAAAAACACGTGCGAGAGGATGCATCCCGCAGGCTAGTCGAGCAAAAACACGTGCGAGAGGATGCATCCCGCAGGCTAGTCGAGTAAAAACACGTGCGAGAGGATGCATCCCGTTGGCTAGTCGAGTAAAAACACGTGCGAGAGGATGCATCCCGCAGGCTAGTCGAGTAAAAACACGTGCGAGATGATGCATCCCGCTGGCTAGTCGAGTAAAAACACGTGCGGGAGGATGCATCCCGCAGACTAGTCGAGTAAAAACACGTGCGAGAGGATGCATCCCGCAGGCTAGTCGAGTAAAAACACGTGCTAGAGGATGCATCCCGCAGGCCAGTCGAGCAAAAACACGTGCGAGAGGATGCATCCCGCAGGCCAGTCGATCAAAAACACGTGCGAGAGGATGCATCCCGCAGGCTAGTCGAGCAAAAACACGTACGAGAGGATGCATCCCGCAGGCTAGTCGAGTAAAAACACGTGCGAGATGATGCATCCCGCAGGCTAGTCGAGTAAAAACACGTGCGAGAGGATCCTTCCCGCAGTCTAGTCGAGTAAAAACACGTGCGAGAGGATGCATCCCGCAGACTAGTCGAGTAAAAACACGTGCGAGAGGATGCATCCCGCAGGCTAGTCGAGTAAAAACACGTGCTAGAGGATGCATCCCGCAGGCCAGTCGAGCAAAAACACGTGCGAGAGGATGCATCCCGCAGGCTAGTCGAGCAAAAACACGTGCGAGAGGATGCATCCCGCAGGCTAGTCCAGCAAAAACACGTGCGAGAGGATGCATCCCGCAGGCTAGTCCAGCAAAAACACGTGCGAGAGGATGCATCCCGCAGGCTAGTCGAGTAAAAACACGTGCGAGAGGATGCATCCCGCAGGCTAGTCGAGTAAAAACACGTGCGAGAGGATGCATCCCGCAGGCTAGTCGAGTAAAAACACGTGCGAGAGGCTGCATCCCGCAGGCTAGTCGAGTAAAAACACGTGCGAGAGGATGCATCCCGCAGGCTAGTCGAGTAAAAACACGTGCGAGAGGATGCATCCCGCAGGCTAGTCGAGCAAAAACACGTGCGAGAGGATGCATCCCGCAGGCTAGTCGAGTAAAAACACGTGCGAGAGGATGCATCCCGTTGGCTAGTCGAGTAAAAACACGTGCGAGAGGATGCATCCCGCAGGCTAGTCGAGTAAAAACACGTGCGAGATGATGCATCCCGCAGGCTAGTCGAGTAAAAACACGTGCGAGAGGATCCTTCCCGCAGTCTAGTCGAGTAAAAACACGTGCGAGAGGATGCATCCCGCTGGCTAGTCGAGTAAAAACACGTGCGGGAGGATGCATCCCGCAGACTAGTCGAGTAAAAACACGTGCGAGAGGATGCATCCCGCAGGCTAGTCGAGTAAAAACACGTGCTAGAGGATGTATCCCGCAGGCCAGTCGAGCAAAAACACGTGCGAGAGGATGCATCCCGCAGGCTAGTTGAGCAAAAACACGTACGAGAGGATGCATCCCGCAGGCTAGTCGAGTAAAAACACGTGCGAGAGGATGCATCCCGTTGGCTAGTCGAGTAAAAACACGTGCGAGAGGATGCATCCCGCAGGCTAGTCGAGTAAAAACACGTGCGAGAGGATGCATCCCGAAGGCTAGTCGAGCAAAAACACGTGCGAGAGGATGCATCCCGCAGGCTAGTCCAGCAAAAACACGTGCGAGAGGATGCATCCCGCAGGCTAGTCCAGCAAAAACACGTGCGAGAGGATGCATCCCGCAGGCTAGTCGAGTAAAAACACGTGCGAGAGGATGCATCCCGCAGGCTAGTCGAGTAAAAACACGTGCGAGAGGATGCATCCCGCAGGCTAGTCGAGTAAAAACACGTGCGAGAGGCTGCATCCCGCAGGCTAGTCGAGTAAAAACACGTGCGAGAGGATGCATCCCGCAGGCTAGTCGAGTAAAAACACGTGCGAGAGGATGCATCCCGCAGGCTAGTCGAGCAAAAACACGTGCGAGAGGATGCATCACGCAGGCTAGTCGAGTAAAAACACGTGCGAGAGGATCCTTCCCGCAGTCTAGTCGAGTAAAAACACGTGCGAGAGGATGCATCCCGCTGGCTAGTCGAGTAAAAACACGTGCGGGAGGATGCATCCCGCAGACTAGTCGAGTAAAAACACGTGCGAGAGGATGCATCCCGCAGGCCAGTCGAGCAAAAACACGTGCGAGAGGATGCATCCCGCAGGCCAGTCGAGCAAAAACACGTGCGAGAGGATGCATCCCGCAGGCTAGTCGAGCAAAAACACGTACGAGAGGATGCATCCCGCAGGCTAGTCGAGTAAAAACACGTGCGAGAGGATGCATCCCGCAGGCTAGTCGAGCAAAAACACGTGCGAGATGATGCATCCCGCAGGCTAGTCGAGTAAAAACACGTGCGAGAGGATCCTTCCCGCAGTCTAGTCGAGTAAAAACACGTGCGAGAGGATGCATCCCGCTGGCTAGTCGAGTAAAAACACGTGCGGGAGGATGCATCCCGCAGACTAGTCGAGTAAAAACACGTGCGAGAGGATGCATCCCGCAGGCCAGTCGAGCAAAAACACGTGCGAGAGGATGCATCCCGCAGGCCAGTCGAGCAAAAACACGTGCGAGAGGATGCATCCCGCAGGCTAGTCGAGCAAAAACACGTACGAGAGGATGCATCCCGCAGGCTAGTCGAGTAAAAACACGTGCGAGAGGATGCATCCCGTTGGCTAGTCGAGTAAAAACACGTGCGAGAGGATGCATCCCGCAGGCTAGTCGAGTAAAAACACGTGCGAGAGGATGCATCCCGAAGGCTAGTCGAGCAAAATCACGTGCGAGAGGATGCATCCCGCAAGCTAGTCGAGTAAAACACGTGCGAGAGGATGCATCCCGAAGGCTAGTCGAGCAAAATCACGTGCGAGAGGATGCATCCCGCAGGCTAGTCGAGTAAAAACACGTGCGAGAGGTTACTTCCCGCAGGCTAGTCGAGTAAAAACACGTGCGAGAGGATGCATCCCGCAGGCTAGTCGAGTAAAAACACGTGCGAGAGGATGCATCCCGCAGGCTAGTCGAGCAAAAACACGTGCGAGAGGATGCATCCCGCAGGCTAGTCGAGTAAAAACACGTGCGAGAGGATGCATCCCGCAGGCTAGTCGAGTAAAAACACGTGCGAGAGGATGCATCCCGCAGGCTAGTCGAGCAAAAACACGTGCGAGAGGATGCATCCCGCAGGCTAGTCCAGCAAAAACACGTGCGAGAGGATGCATCCCGCAGGCTAGTCGAGTAAAAACACGTGCGAGAGGATGCATCCCGCAGGCTAGTCGAGTATAAACACGTGCGAGAGGATGCATCCCGCAGGCTAGTCGAGTAAAAACACGTGCGAGAGGATGCATCCCGCAGGCTAGTCGAGTAAAAACACGTGCGAGAGGATGCATCCCGCAGGCTAGTCGAGTAAAAACACGTGCGAGAGGATGCATCCCGCAGGCTAGTCGAGTAAAAACACGTGCGAGAGGATGCATCCCGCTGGCTAGTCGAGTAAAAACACGTGCGGAGAGGATGCAT